>NW_009617203.1:18589-23402 GCF_000690535.1 Cariama cristata | reverse complement strand
GGACAAAAGGCTGGAGTTTGCTTTGGAGGACGAGTCACTCTGAACATCCATGCGGGGGGGGGGGTGAGAGGAAGAGGAGCACAAAGAGGTAGCGAAGCTCTTCAGCCATTATATGGGCCCTGGCAATGGGTTTGCTTCTCAGGAGAGAGAGGCTGTGCCTCGAGGAAAGCATGTGGCTCCTGGGGCAGGGAAGCACTCGGAAAGCACTTTTTGGAGCATCTGCAGCCTGACTCAGAACCAGCTCCTGCAGAAGACAACCAGAAGATTCTCCCACGGGTTCACTTCTGCATACAGATCTATACGAACATGGGTAGTACCTTTTTGGCATATTAAAGGCAGCTTTTTCCAAGAAGGGAGAGAAATCTGATCTGAGTGCTGTAGCAAGAACATCACTGTTTCTTACTGGGTTCTTTATTAACTACTTGCTTACTTGCTCTTCGACACCTTTTGAAATTACAAAATGTCTTCTTAAAAAAATTAGGGAGGAGGTTCTCTCAGTCACAGAATCCAGGCCACAAAACTTCAACAAAAACCACAAAGTATTGAAAAATTGAGCACTGGAAGATCAGTACCATTTGCAAGGTTGTACAGGTCCTTTTTGTCCCCCACAGCCTCTGTCCTGTCCCCTCCTCCCACTGTGGAATTCCTCTGCAAGGACTGGGTTTTACATCCCAACAGGAGTAAAGCTTCTGTCTGGAAACAGGAAGATTATACTGACTTTTAAGCGGATTTTTTTAGAGCTTTATGGAGAGCGGGATGGGTCCTTCTCCCATTCGTGGATATTCTGCAAACAGAGATCTCTGAAAGGGGGGTCTTTGAAGTGAGCATCTTCCATCCCCAACTGTGAAAGGTACTTACAGAAAAATTTCTGTCTGCTCTTCAGAGAAATCTTATCCTAAGGATTTAGCTGAGGATGGCACTGATGGCATTAGATGCAGCCAGGCATGACTTGCAAATACTAACCTATTAAAGCAATTCATTCGTTTCCTCCAACAAATGATGTGATTAAAGATGTGCCATGGGAATGTTATAAATATACATCTATGACTCAACTTTTCTTCCCAGGAATCTCTGGCTAATCCCTAGTGAATAACCCAGTTCTAAGCTGAAACCATCAAATGAAAATGAACAGCCAAATATTTTAAACTATTGCTTTTTATTATAATTACACCGGAGCACAAATAAATAAGCACTAAATTATTGTAAAATATTGTCAATGCACTAAAGAAAGCAGAATTGATCTTCAAACAACATCTTATTACTTCAGAAGTATCAAAGTACATTTAATTACATCTTACCTAAAAAAATCAAGTACAAAAATGAAAAGAAAATTAATATGTATTTATACCGTGTATATAGAAACGGCTAATAATATATGATTACAGTTAGCCTCTAGCTACTCCTTACTCCTACACAATCTCAGGCACATACCTGACAATTTCTAATGAAATATGAAAAAAAGCAACATGACATTCAATTTCAAGATATTGGTAAATGTATTACATTGGAATGAACACAGAATGATTTAATTTTATTTAAAAACCCTGTCATTTAAAAACATAGTGCCATTGTCCACTTAAAAATAAACAACCCAAACCAAAAAACCCCATACCATTTTATACCATTTGCTTTAATTTGTCAAAAGGAGCAATAAAGTAGACATACATTGGCTAATATACGTAAACACATTTTTAGTGCAAGAATAACAAGACCTGTGACTTTACTGTGCTTTCTTGAAATCACAGTGCACTTTACACAAATTGCTACACTATCATGTTTAACTTCAGGAGTTTAAAGCAAAAGAAGTGCATACCAAACAACTTCATATATACAGTCTTCGTAAGTGTGTGTATATATGTGATCTGTATGTATATACAGATTGCATATTTATACAGACTACAGCTTTAATGACCGTGTGTAATTAAGCACTGTCATTCACCCTGTGACACAGAAACTGCTGAGACAATAGGTGGCGTAGAAAATGTTTAACAGCGTTCTGACGGCACGCTCTCAGCAGTACGATGCACCTCTTACTTGAGCAATGGGGTGGGCCAGCAGGCATGGGACAGGACGGTGGCATAGGTCCTGCTCTGGCTCTGTCCCTGCCCTTTGGAAACTACTCCACCTGAGCCTCGCTTCCCTCCTCTGTAAAACGATGCTCGCAAGCGTGAGGTTTCGTTCACATTTCTAAAGTGCTTTGAAGGTAAGTGCTAAGTTATGTTTTACTTTTCCGTGTACTGTCACACTTTAAAACAAAAAGCCATTGTTTCCATGGGATACAATGGAGGTCTGGAAGCACGTGGGAAGTTATTTAGGAAGGACAACATAAACAGTGCTGAGCAATAAAAGCAAAACAAGGAGTCATTTTACGGTGGGCTAAGTGTACGAGCAAGTCTGCTTAGGACAAGAATGCTTCAATTCCCTGATCATTATTCCTATTCCGTATCGATATGAAAAGGACACAATATGGACAAACACTATTAAACACGTAACTGTTCACATTAACATTTGCCTTCCCCAAAGGGCCTGGCACTGCAGCGCCCGTGGGTACCCATGGGCCTGGACTGCAAAACTGATGCTTCGGTAGTAGGGTTTTTTAAGTAAGTGCTCCAGGAAGAGACAAGTGCAGAGAAGGAGTATCAAGACTGACTGAATGCCGGCTCTCGTTTTGTCACCAAAGACTTAGTGCAGTTGGGGAAAAGGGTTGAGCTAAGTATTTCACACATGGTTATGAGAAATGCTTCTCTTGCCACATAACAAGGAAGACAAAGCATAAACACTTTCTGAATAATGAACCTGTTATCTCAACAGATTTCTCATGACCAACAAGTCGTCTTCTTTCCAGCAGATTCTGGAACTGTGCGAGATCTCTGGAGTTTTTCTTCTGCCATTTTCTTTCTTTAAAAAAAAGAGAATAAGCAGAATATACAGTTGGTGTCTTTTGGATGTAACATGTATTTAAAGATTCCTTCACAGCCTCTGTTTTTTTTCATGTCTTCTGTCATTTCGGCTGTGAGGGGCTCCTTAAATCTGCATTTCAATTGTGTACCCATCCCAGCCACTGTATGTTCATAATACACACTGATATTTAATGTATGTGGGTATATACGTATGCACACATCTATGAGTATATATAGATACATGCATATATACATATATATGTGTGTACACATATGCATATATACATATACAATAATGCTAATATACATACACACATATAAACACACACTTTATCTTTTACAGAAATCTCAGTTTGGACATCAAAATATACATTAGTTAATTAGTTATAAAATATTTAAAAACTTTATTTCAGAGGCTGAAAAGAAACTACTACTGATAAAGCATTACTCAAACTTAAACTTTAGCAATATAGATTACAAAAACCTTCTAAAATTTGTTATTTTTGGTTTTTTTGATCAGCAATTACAGCTGTGGCAATACTGTCAATATAATCTCAAAGAAAAGCCAATATAACAAGACGTTTCAAACAACAGACCTTTTCTTCTTGGCGAATATAATATTGAAATGATTGTTTTAAAGAGGGACTTTTGTGCTACCAAACTTCAGACGCATAGATAGAAATTTAAATATACAAAATATATGCCATAGATCTTTTTTCCCTGCTCCACAGCAGTACAAGTTTCCCTCATTCTCAACAGATCCTCTTGGAAGATATTTCACCACGTGGATTTCACCCTCATAATCAGTATAAGCCATCTTTTTCTCCCATTAAAACCAGGAGGTCATAATTCTTTGGTCATGACATAATATTCTGTTAAAATGGGTGTAATATAATACAGGATTGCAAGCCAATTACAGAGGCAGCCAGGAAGAAGAAACGGCATAGCCGAGAGAACGTGTTACGTGGGCCTCTGCTTCAAAACCGCATGAAATCAAGAGGGATTTCCCTAACGGCTTTCAAAGGGTCTGAATTCCAGCCTTTATAAATAACACAAGGAAATCTGACACAGCGTAAAGTAAGGATGTGTTGCTGGATTTAAAAATAATAAATATGTAAACAGATTTTGTCGCCTTTATTTTCTGGACCAAAGACAAATGTGGACAGGAACCGTGGCTGCAGTGCCACTGCCCTACCCCGCCAAGCCACCGGCTCTCCCCGTCACGGGCTGTACAATGCTTAGTCACAGTGAACCATGGTCTCTGCCTGTCAGCTGAATAGAACGAAGGAAGAGTTTCTGTTGCCGGCTCCTCTGCAGAAAATTTCGTTTCTCGGCCAAATAATTTTAGTAACAGATTCATACAAAACCAAGGGCAGTTTATCTGATTAACTTTATGGGAAAACTGATGCAGAACAATTCATATTTTAAATGCAACTTGGGCGTCCACATGAAGCACTTTCATTTGCGTTGCTTGCAGTTTTGCTCTTTCCCACCAAAACTCTCTCCTTTGTCCAGCCCTGTCCCCCGAAAGCTAAGGACACCTAACGAGTGCGACTCTAAGTAACTTCTACAGCCTGAGCACGGAGTTGTTTTGTACATTGTCCTCTTCAACAAAACGTACAACCACATGCTTTTGTACAGAGGCCAAATCTAGGCAGGTAAGAGAAATAAAATGGTGGCAGCAGGGGCGGGAGGAAACATTGGAATACCACATAGAAAATAGGTAACAAAACAGTATAACAGTAACATTATATAGTAAAATTCTTCATAAATTTTTGAATTTATATATATATATATATTTAAACAGTGTATTAGTTTGGGTGTTTTCAATATATTGGCAAAATATTTACACTTTGATATCTTCTGGATCCAAAAAAATCCTGGATAAATATGTATGCCTTAATCCAGTCGGC
>NW_009617203.1:18218-18550 GCF_000690535.1 Cariama cristata | reverse complement strand
TCTGTGTGTTTTTTTCCTAGGAAGTTCACCACCTGCAGGTAAGTCTTAGGTTAGAGCCTTTGCCTTATTAAGAAAGCAGGCTACCTGTGCACGGTGCAACACAGTGGAGAGGGCATCCTCCACACGCCTGTCAAATTGCAGTGTCCCAGAAAACAGTTTGTTGTTTGGAATAAGGAGGAGGGCTGTATTTCTTGGTCCCGGTATTCTTTTTCCAACTTGGCAAAATAGGCATGCTGTCCTGTTTGCAGAGTCCTTTTTCTGATTTCTGTCGAGCTTTTATTTCTTTGCAGAGGCAACGTTTTTTCTCAATCATATCCAGCATTGTATGGTCC
>NW_009617203.1:0-18187 GCF_000690535.1 Cariama cristata | reverse complement strand
GGGGGGGGCATGGCAGGTGGCGGGGAAGAAAGAAAAGAAGGAAAAAGAGAAGGAGGAAAAAAACACACAAATAACTATTTGGTCATACATTGAATATGTTGTTTCTTTGCATGGTTAACATTACTCTTATTTGAAACACTGATTTGTTTAACGACCGAAAAATCTTTATGCCAACAACAGAAACAAAGTCAGTCTTTACTTCTAACTACTACTTCAAGGAAAAAAAGAGTAATAAAAGGTCCCCTTTTTAATTTCTCCAGAGCACTGAAAACTAATAAAGATAAATGTTTTCAGCAAACTAGCACTGGCTGGATTTTAAATGATGGAAAGGCACATGGATCTTAACATAAAAAGGCACAGGGATCTTAACAACGTCCTTAAGTTGTGGAAATAAAAAATTCTATACACTGAAGCCCATGTTTTATATTGCTTTCCAAATCCAATCTGTCACATTAAAAGCATGGTGTTAACACTTCTGAGTATGAAGCTAAATATAACTCTGTGTTTAATTTTTTTAAAATCATTTAATGAACTCCATGCGAATTATATGGATTAACCTATCCTATTCTGTGATGATATTTCATTAACTGGAATGCACCAAGTGTTTAGAAACTCCATGTTTTCATGCATGTAGAATATTTGAAAACACGATCCTGATCCAAAAAAGGAGGTTAGCATATGTTTAGTTGTAAGTACATGTCACAGCTCCTCCAAAGGCTGAGAATGTGGCTTCGTTTGAGTTCAGTGGGGTGCTCACATGATTGAAAATGTGTGTGTCTTCAAAGGCTTTTGATTGGAACCAAAATCGCGAATACTAAACTATCCTGAAAGAGCTCGTTGTATTTGATTGATACGCTGTTTACCTGCAAATCAGAAAACTTCCTCTCAACACTTACTTTGCAAATTTGAAGTGATGTGTTGAGTCTCCCGACCTTTATTTTCCACATTAGTCATAAATTAAGGATTTGTGTGTAAGTAAATGCACACCATACATTCGCCAGGGCTGTCCAAGTACATCTCTGATCATGTCATGAAAATGCACATGTACCGTAATACTTTGGCAGCGGTTTATGATTCATGAAGGAAATGTATGTTTATTATTAAGAGTATTTGAGTACATTTAATAATGCGTATGCCTTTCTTTCACAAATCTTAGAATGCCAAGTGTGAGCATACATCAGGTGCCTAGAACCGGGGACTGGTCTTCTTAGGAGCCAGTATAGAAACTTCCATTGATCTCATTAGTTTTTGTGGTCAGCTTGAAGTGTATTTAGCATTTATTGATAAATAGATAGAGACAATGTTCAGATTCATATCAGGAAACAAAGCAAAAGGAATAAATGTGAGCAAGACTACCAGAAAAAGTAATAATAAATTATGTAGTCAAACAGAAAAATAAGCAGAATACAGAAATGTATGTATTCTCTCAAATATCTTTGTAAAAAGAAGTTTTTAAGGGGTCACACAGGATAAAAGAATTTCAGCTAGAATTACCTTTCTTTATACTGAAACAAAACCACGCTTACCTTATACATTAGATAGTACTTTAAGCAGAACGAGTTTAAACCACAATATGAATTTTGTTCTTGAATATTCTTATGAATTTAGAATTACACAGGTAACATATATGCAATGTATCCTCCCAAATGGCTGAGCTGAAAGTCTTCTGAAAGCCTGCTGTGCTTGCTCTTCCTAATCGAATACTTATTTTTCATTTCAGGAGCGATCTAATGTTTGCTGCGGTGCAGGCAGGTACAAGACATGCCATCCACCACGGCCGTGAGACTTTCTCTCTTTGGGTGCCCAGGCCTGGTCCGAAACTCAGGGACTGAACTGGAGCTACTCCTCCCTGCCCCTCTGGCTCGACCGCACAGGTCTGTAGACGAGGCTCTACCGGAGGCAGGCTTCCTGCCACTCTACTCATCAGTGACGGGTTAGTACTTACGCAGCAGTGTCTTCATTTTGGCTGGCTCCTCCTACGAGGGGCAGGACAGGGACACAGCCTGCACACAATTCATTACACAAAATATTCACAGCACAGCTGCACACCAGCTTCTGGGCTGGATTTGATGACAACAGTGCTTGAGTGTGGGTTTCCTCTTCTAGGCATCTGGAAATACCTCTCTTTTATAACCCATCATGTAAGTAAACAGAGCACGTGCCAACGCCAAATCCTTACGGTACACTGTGTGCTCCAGTCACCATGCATCACAAGCACCATCCGCAGCACGTACGACCGTCGCCGCGAGGGTGTTACATCCGCGTCAGCCCCACTCTCGCTGCTGTGCTACACGCAGTGCTGTTGCCAACAGTGTCTTCTGGTAGCTAATTTCCTTCATGGGATTCAAGGGGACTGAAGCAGGATTTTGACATGCTAAGCTCTAAAATACCAGTTGCAACTTCCCAAAGATAGAAATGGTGTTGCAGAATGTATCAGTTACACATACACTCTGCCACCCCCTGCAAAACAGCCCCTAAAATAAACCCGAGTGTAGGCAGCTCCAGAATCCTTTTTTATACTGGCCACCATATTGTGTTGTAGTTAGTGAATGATTTATTATGAAGAATTTGAGGTTTTCCACTTTCCCAGACACAGATTTTCAAGACTGCTTGTGATTTTGTTAATGTTATTTTTGTTTGATGGCTAAGTCCTTCACACCAGCATCTTCTTAGATGTGCCCTCCACATGTTACATTCCTCTCCTGTACTGCATTCAGGTAACGGTATGTGCAGCATGAACATGTAGAACTGGTATGTGCAAAGTCATTTGCTAAAATAAACTAGGTGAACACATATGATGTTGAAAAGTTTGGGGAAAAAAGCTTAAAAGTGAGAACAAATGTTAAAGGGTTTTATTTGATAGTTTTGCCCAGTTCTAGTCTTAACGTGCAACAAAATAAAAATGTACTGAACAAGGGCACATGCCTCTTGGAGTTGCAAGGCAGATCTAAGAGGAAATTCCCAGTTTGTAGATCAATGAACTACAGATATGACAATAACCATGTTGCTAATACAAAGTCCCAAAGAGCGTTAGCTAAATTTTCACTGTGTCCTAGACAAGTTACAGGCACTAAGGCTTGCAAGCCAGGGCTCAACCCAGCTGTTTAATCACAGCAGTAACCCTCACTGACTTCAGTAGGGCTACTGAGGTGTTTAAAGCTAATGTGTTTATTAACACTGCGGACTCAGGCCTAATCCTTCCTGTGATTGAACTGATGGTGCCTAGTTCCAGTAATAACTTTTTTCATATCCTCCCTCCTTTCTGGCTTCAGCCTGCTCCTCTGGTCATGCACCAGGTTGTTAATATCCCTGCTATATCATAACAAGGGATTTGTTCAGTGTGAGAAGCAGAAAAAATAAGGATGCTACAACTTAATTTATGGAAAAAAAGTAGAGCATTCATAACATTATACAGCTATACAGCTGTCCTGTTCCTAAAAGATCCCATAGTGTGTGAGGAACGGTACACATACTGCAGCATGTCAGAGCTTGGCTGCAGACGTGGATGTAGGCAGACAGGCACAGAATGCATCAGCACTGGAGGTAACAGCCAACAAGGCACAGCACAGGAGATGCAAAGTTGGTTTTGACCAAAGAGTCTTGGCCCAAAGCCTGTTCTTACTTACAAGGGAAGAAAGAGCCAGCAGCTAATGTTAGACTGTAAGGAGGGATCTCCTGGAGACCCCAGGATGTGTATCAGGTGCTATGTCACATAATCTCCTCTGAATTATGAAATTTGCTGATTGTACATCAATTTTTGTTTTGATAGAATTTTTACTACTTTTTACAGGGTCTAAAACACATTTTTTTTTTCAAAATCAGACAGAGCAAGACAGTGAATGAAAACACCAGCCAAGGGCCCAGAAGTTTGGACATTCACCTAGGAGGTGTGGGAGGCAGGCTCAAACCCTTGCTCCTAAACAGGCAGTAAAAGCTGTGTGACAACCTGCTATGTAGGAACAGTACAGGAACATAGAGTGGTTGGATAAATTCTCTCACCTGAATGTGACTAAGCACAAGTGTAAATGAGGATGTCTCATGAGTTCCTGGTAAACACACTAACCCTCTGATTATTCATTATTATCTAGGTTTTTTTTCAAAAATCTCCTTTAAAGCAAATGCTTGTTCAAAGCTTGAGTATCAACAACAAAATGTAAGAAACTTCTTCCACTATACAAAACTGAATTCTTCTGTACAGTTTTAATCACCAACTTTCTTGAAGGCTTCAGGAGAAACCAGTCTATGTTGACACCTTACTTTTACTATCTGCCCTTATTTTTCTTCCTAAAATTTTTCTTCCTAAAGTATTGGAAGTGAATTTTATTAAGATCCATTACATACTCTCAGGTTCTATGTCGGCAGTGCCACAGAACAAGAAGTAATATTATAAAACCACCTTTCAACTAAGAAAACACAACAACAACTTTACACATCCTCGAAACAATGCAAAATGTTTTGTCTAAGAAAACATTTCTCAGTAAAAAAAGGTCTCTTCTGGTGAGTGTTTTAATGCTTTATGAAGATCTGAGCAACAAACTAGACAGACTAGTTCCCTTCTCTGCAAAGTGCAACTGGTGTATTTTTGTGTGTAGGGGCCTCCATTAGCAGTGGGCTTGTCTTCGTTTCTTACCTCACAGGACTGAAATTTTGAATTATTCCAGGAAGATAAGTAGCAGTCCTGATGGGTTACAAATATATGTATTGCTTAAATTAGATTGCCCTGAGCTAGATCACAGAACTGTCTTGGAGCAGAGGTTTGGTGGGCAGAACATCTACAGTTCAATTGCTCTTAGAGGATAGGACCTGGAGCCAGAGGTCAGTACACGCTGTAGCTGTCTGCCACATCAGAATTTATTGAGGAAAGCTCATAATCCCAGGGAAAACAAAACCCAAGCTTTGGGGAACAGACAATGACTCACGCTGCCAGGAACTCCCTGGTGTCACAGCAGACTATTTCTGTTCTCTATTGCCCTGGCACAGGCTCTGCCCCGGCCCCAGGCACCCCCACTGCTGCCTGCAGGATGATGTGGGCGCAGCTCCAGCCTGCGCTGTGCCGTGGCAGACTGCACCAGCAGATTCACAAAAGTGCTCAAAATATGGGTTTAAAGCAAGAAAAAGAAATGTAAATGAACACAGTTCTTTCCCTGTTCTTAACTAAGCAAGATAGTTTGGTTTGGTAAAGACAGTAATAGTTACAGATGAAAAAAGACAGAAGAAAATATTCTCCAGTAATACAGTTAAGCAGCTACTGACGGACACAACTTTGTACACCTGCTAGCTGTGGTCACCAGGTATTGCAAACATCTTGTATCTTTTTGTTGGTGACCATTCACAATACGAGATAAGATGTTCTGGCCCTTCAGGAATTGGACTTTCCCCATAAGGAGCACCAGGCGAAGTGCATCAGTGCAGTGCACAAGCAGGTCTATGTAAGTTACTGAACACATGTATGCTACTGAAAAAAAAATGGCAATATCTGTAAGTTATACACAAATCAAACGATCCCATGCAGCATAGCCTTTCCAAATGAAAAACATGAGGGATTTGAAAAGAAAAATCTGGGATCAGGAATGAAAATATAGAGTGAAAAATACTAGCACCAGGCCTGGAACTCTCTTTCTCAGGTGTGATAAATTTTACTTGCTCATGTGTGATACAAATAGCTACATAAATACACAGATAGATAATGCTGTCTCTTGGCAAAAAGACATGTGCGCTATGTATAATAATCTTTTTGTCTCAAACCGAGCCCCACGTAGATTTAATTGCGAGCCCCGCGCACTGGGCAGGCAGGCGCCCTGCACCCCTGCCTGCGCTAGGACGAGAGAAGAGCAAGTGCGGGGAGCGATTCTGCTCCTCCAAAGGCAGGCCACAGGGGTGAAGTGTAGGTAGGATTAAAGTCATGCTGATTCCCAGTGCTGAGAGGCTTTTCAGGAAACCTGTCATTGAAAAGTACGCTGTAATTTTTCACATGAGAACCCATGAGAATATGTGCTGCTAAAAATGCTATGGAGGAGAAGAAATATTTGAAATATTGTAGGCAGCTCTATTACTAGTCACAAAGTTAGAAAACGCTGCCAATTTTCATTCATTTTTGAGGAAGCTTTTCTAACATTTGAATTGACCACCTGACATTTCATGTCCTGGACACATCTATGAGGGTCTTTTTTTTTTCTTTTTTTCTGTGCTGTATGAACTTTTAATGACCTAAAAGAGTATTTTCCAGTATAGGAAATTATATATTACATGAGGGCATTAGACAACATCATATCCCATTCAGCTGTTTCTCCTCACGATATCTTGGCTGGCAAGTTCTTTGTTTGCCTATTTTTAATGATGCTGGTTTGTTTGAGGTGAAATCAGAAGCTCTGGGCAACAAGAGAGCCCCACGATTCAGTGGTGCTTCCATAATTTTTTCCTAGTACTATGGGTTCCCACTTACTGTGCTGAAATGGCAGAGGTTATGGGGCTGAGGAAGATGCTGTTCTCTTCTGGCCCTTGTCAGCGTCTCCCTCTCCTGCTGGATGGCCAGCAGGGCTGACTCTTCATTTACAGGACGGATGGGGAAATCCACATCACAGGTATGTGATCATGGATGTCCTGTACAAATACCTTTTTCTTTGTGACAACTGCATATCACAGATAAAAGGAAAGCCCAACAGCTGATGTCAGGCTATAATAAAATCATCTTAAACCAACACAAAATATAATGAAATAAAAAATATCAGCAACATTTGGAGGAGATTATTAGAAATGTTTCCTGGATCTGTAAACAAAGCGGTCTCTAACAGTGCGATCTGTGTGCAGTGCTACACATCGTTCAGCAGAGCCAAGCATGCTGGTTTGTTTCGGCAGGCTACAGTAAGCGAAGAAGAAAGGCTTTCTGAAAGCCACTTACCATCCTCTGGGAGGAAAAGGTACTCCCTCCCTCTTGCCTGTTCTCAGGTAGGAGTTTTCAAACTCACTTTCCCACTGAAACTCTTGACGGCACTTTCTCTGGTGCAGATGGGTCCCAGCCATCTGGCCGGGTAAGGTATTTCCACTCGGGAGCGTGTGAAATCCCACTCCTAGAAGGCAGTCGTGTGCCACCGCTGGAAGTGGTGGAGGGCTATGTTAAGTAGCAACAGTTACTTCACGATCTGCTATCTGATACTCTGAGCTTGACGTGGAGGTCCTCTTAGCACATGTTCACAAAAGGGGAGTTGTCCAAGGCAGGAGTTCAGCCAGAATCAGGTTTCAGAAAATCTGAGCAGCGAGATCCTCACCCATTTGAAGCCAACAGGAATGTGGCGGCTGACTTCATGGGTCCAAGAATTTGACTACAGTTTGTTCAAACAAACAGTAAAAAAACCCCTCAAATGATTCAAAAAGCCTTCAGAAGAGTACTTGGAAAATTACGTTGGATGAGATTTCTTTTGCTAACCGTTAGCTATGACCATTGCACTGCAGTTGAATGTTGTTACTTCCGATGGCTGCAAAAGTCAGTAAGTGAGGGTAGAACTACAGGCTAAATCTGCGGTCATTTCTTTCTGACAGAGGTACTCTGGAATAATATTGACATGAAAGACAGCGTAATTTGACCCAGGATTGTTAGTTGTTCATTTAGCTCTGTACTGCTAACCCGTTCTCCTGTTACTGGTAAATTCAAAACAACAATTGATTATTAATACAAAGGTGATTAAAAGAAACAGTGTGTTCAGGAACACGCAGGATGTGCAAGGTGAGCTGTGAAAGCAGACACTCTCCATGCAATTCGTAGTGCATGGTAATGCTCCCCGGGGACACTGGATAATGTAACTGCAGATTCTTCTCTAGAAGTGTCTGAAGTGTTCTCTAGAAGGTGTCCTATGATGCCAGCAACCACATTAGAATGATCCCGTGCATTCACGTACTCGCATCACAAGCACAAGCACACGCAAGGTGCTAGGCACTACACAAACTACCCTTTCCAGCCTTTCACAAATTCTTCTTTTTAAGGGACACAAGTAACATCTCTATTTTCCCTCTAAGCACTTGGAAAAGAATTCCCTTAGCACACTAGTCTTGACAAAATAGTTGGGTGGGAAGGAGCATTTTGTAATCTTACCCTGTACGTTTAACATCAAAAGAATGCACTGACACCTGCTATTTCAATGTAAAAAACTCTGTATGCATCACAGTTTAGGGCCATTGTAACATTTGAATTGCTGTGTTTAATGTTTTGATTTACATTATTCTAAATTTTTAAACTTCTGGAAATATGTTTTCATACAAATTATAGTACTACAGAAAAAAAAGAAAACTAGAGTCCCTTTAAAAACTGTTCTACCACTTAATGTAATTATACGATGCAGTATCGTAAGAAAACTCTGGACACCTTTTTACAAACACAGGACTCACTAAAAGACTTATTACATTGTCTTGTGCTCTATGGCCTGGCTAATCCACCACTTAAAAACAACTGACAAGAACCTTTGGAACTCCAGGAATTCCCAAAGATTCAAGTTTATGAGCAATTAATACTTATCCTAAAATTAACTTAGCAAATGGTTAGTAAACCTTCAGCACCTCTGATTTCAGACCTCCAGTTTCATGATTCATTGCTTCCAATTACTAAATGTCACAGTTACTTTATACAGAACCAGCCCTGCACATACTCCTATGCCTCAAGTTTTCCGGTAACGCTCGGATTATTGCTGAGGCTATCAATAAAGCAAACTTCAAGCAATAAATTCACCATCCTGCTTCCCATTTTTATACTGGCAATCAGTCTAGCTATAGATATTTCTGACCTTGCATTATTATCTTCTTTGGAAACACGCATTCTTCTCATCTAAGCTTTTTTTTTTTCCTAACACCAAACAACTGTCTGAAATGTACTGCTTGCTCTACTGTTAGTTAACACATCCTCTAAATGTCAGTACGTTTTAAATAAGAGCCTGTAAAGTAACTCATATTAAGGATGTTGTGTAAAGTTGTCTCATGCATCTCATTTATGCAGTGGATCATCACAAAGTGCGTTCCTATTGAGATCACTCATGAAAAATCGAAGTTTAACGTATGCCTTTGCTAAGCAATAAATGCAGAACTCAAGCAACCCACCATGATACATCCTGTCGTTCACTGTAAAATAGAAAGGAAAATTCAATATTGTATTAGGTCAATCACAGGAGGGACAAAGGACAGCCTTCAGTGATACAGAGATCTCCCACTAACTGTATTTTGCAGTACCGCACCTGCAGGGTAACATGCGAATGTCCTCGATTTCCTTGAGAGGTTACTAACCCTGTCTCACCTTTTCCTCTTGCTGGGGATTGCTGCTCCGTTGCATGTGTGCCTCAACCACTCATGAATCAGACTTAAAACCGCAGGATAGTTTGAGGCAGTGACCTCAGTGACCACTGCAGCTGGCTCTGCCTATGACTAAGTAACCAGGTCCACAGTACAATACACCTGTAATTAGTGTTTCTTACTCTAAATCACGGTAGTTTTGAAAAACTGCCAGATTCTAAATCTCATACTGAGATGAAGAGCCTGTCCCGCTTTGCATTAAGAGGTGGCATGCAGCAGTGAGAGCTGCTGCTGGGCAAGATCCTTTACTCCTCTGGATCCAACCTCTACAGACTGCAAAAGTTCTCATGTACAAGGGAGCTGAAGGCAACAGGGTGAATGCTCCAGATACTCCTTCAGGTCACCCACCAGAGGCCAAGAAACACCCAGAAATTGAATATGGAAGAATGAAAATGAGGGGAAACAAGACCAAGGCTTTGGAAGAACCAAGAACTACGAGAAAGTGAACATCTAGGCCAATCCTAAAGTTACAAAAATGTGACATGTGGGGACACCACAAATTCCATTAGTTTCCCCATTTTATTGGACCTCATTTTTTCCAAGCTAAAAACATGTACATGAGCTTCAGCAGTCTTCCTACTGAAGTCAGTACTAGAACTCAAGATTTAATTAACCTTTATTGCTGTGACAGCTGAAGAACCTACCACACCAGTTTGCTAGCAAAGCCCCTAAGTCTTTATATTTCTCTAGCATTTTCAAGAAAATGGTCATAAGAATAGTTTTGAACTAAAACATTTATAACATTATCAAAATAATATACGGAGGCAGAATACTTCAGCACTGAAAGGACTAGTGCCTTCAGTTGCTCTTGTTTTGTATTAGGTGATCTAAATAACACAAATATCTCAGTTACAGATTGTGAAGTTGCTTTACAGATGAGAAATTTTGAAATATGCTCTTATATTTCTCTTTTTTTGATGGTGAAATTGAGTGAACGATCATTTTCTTAGCGTAAATGCCACTTCTAAACTATTTTACTGACTGTATGGAGGGGGAAAGTTCAGGAAAGCATGACTGAAGACAACACTGAATGTACAGAGAAAATCGTATTCTTATAGGTGGTCACATCTTCCTTTTTAAAGATGCATAAAAACATGATTAAAAAATGGAGAGCTTCGTTATGATTAATTTCTAAGTCCAATTTGAAATGCAGTTAATGAACAGTTTAACTAGACTTATAAACTGTACTGAGTTTCTAAAGAATCCAAACGTGTAAGAGCCTGCCTTAGTATGAGATACCACAGCTTCTCTACCCTCACAGCAATACCATGCAATTTCATTTATATCAGGAATTGCTAAACAATATAGTACCCAAATCTAATATAGACATGATTTCCTGACACACAGACTAGCTGAGATACAGGCAGGAAACTAAGACTGGCATCCGCATGCTTTAGAAAATGGGATTAATCGGGTGCAATGGTTCCCTGTACCTTGTTTGGTTTTTCTGTTTAAAAGGTGACCTCCAAAAGGATGGCACTGGCTGACACAGCGTGTGACGCTGAATCAGCATGAACTCACTGAGCAGACTGCAACACATGAAACCATGAGCACCGGTCTGCTGAACAAGGATTCGCTCGCAGGTTCCCACACATGGAGTGACCAGGCAAACTTGACTTAGCCTACGACAACAGCATGGGTTGAATTCAAGTTCTGATCTCCAGAGCAGGGAGGAAATTTAAATATCTGTCTTAAAAGGAATGGCTGATGACAATGCATGGCAAACAAAACATTCAGCTTCATGTTAACCTATGCACACAGATCACCTGTAAGCAAACAAATTTTCAACCAGCAAAAGTGCTGTTTTTCTCTGATCATGTTTGTGTTTTAAAGTTTGGTGCAGAAATCAAGCAAGAGCCATGATCTGACCAATATTAGTTTTCAAAATGCATATTGCTATTGTCTTTTCTCATTTTTATTCTTTTCTATTGTGAATTAATACAATTGTGATTATAAACCCCAGATGGTAAATGTGCTTTTCCAGACTGTAAAAAAAGAGATGGGCCAACTGAACCCAAAAGTCCACTATTTGCCACTAACTTGCAAAGGCTTAAGATCAGGCTGCTGTCCCATAAACAGTGAGCTCCATTAGTGGAATGTGTCCTTTCTCCATCCTATTTTTTGGTTGAGGAAAAGCATTCCTTGGACTTTCCAGTTATAGCTTATGAGCGAAATGGGAATTTGCTGTTGACGTGAGTGAGGTCAGAATTTAACCCTGTAACTTTAAATTTAAAAATGAAAAGGATTTTCTATTATGCAATTTTAGTTGGGGTGAAGGCTCTTCCTAGCAGCGGCTGTGTCATCCTACAAGTTCCTCAGTATTTCCTGCATAAAGATCTCTCTTCTGAGATTTTTCTGAGTAGCTGCTGCCACTCTGCTGCAGTAGCTCACTACACACTGAGATTGGTCCAGCTGGACAAGCTAATACAGCGATAAAATTAACTGTAAAGGAAGCAAATTTATCACTCCTAGATCCCACAGAGAAACACATACAATTATCATTGAAGCTCCAATTCAGTGAATAACTTAAACACGTGCTCCACTGGAAAATCTGTATCAGTTGTCCCCTTGATTTACAGGGACATTTTGCTCTTTAAGGTAAGCCAGTGTTTTGCTGCCTCAAGGCCAGATAACTCAGCCTACATATAGTTATGTGGTGTCTAAGAATAATTTTACAAAGGGCTAATAAACAATTGCTAGCTGTTTTAATAAATGCTTAATCAATTGGCAATTATATGTTACTGTGGACTGCAAAGCGTAAGAGGTCCAATAAATAGTGTCTGTAATGTTCCCATAAAATTGACTCATAAAGTATGATATTTTCACCCATTCCTAAGGCTCACCTGCACCAGAGAAACTTTTCTTTCCAGCCTAAGGCCCTTCTATATCCAGTATTTATACATGCAAGATGTTATAGACATGGGTCACCCTCTAGATTTATTGCAAGTCCCTCATGTGAATAGAGTTGGGATTTGCAGCCCAAGAGTCCAGCTGGTTAAGGGCATTCCTAAACCTGAGCCCTTGACCAGCATAAGATACAGAGAACCAAAACTACACAGCATGGGCTGTTACCAAACATTTTTCAACCACAGAAAACTGTCATGAGAAACACAAACATCTTTGCAATTTTGGATCTGTCCGAACAATTTTTCTGAAGAACTGGAAACCTTACAATTAGTAAAAATAATAATCTTTTAAAGTTCTCATTTAAAATACATGATATTTTTATTTTCATTGTTTAACAAGACAAAATGAGAATAAAAGTAGGTTATCAAAAGTGGGTGCTGGCATTCATACTTCTTAATAATTGGCATACACATAATGTATATGAATAGCCACACATTTCTAGTGAAAGACTATGAACAAACACACATACGTATACAGAGATATATAAACATACTATACATACATACATGAGTGAATATACATATTTATGTGCATACAGTATACAGACAAGATACTATACAGGTACAGTAAGTGCAATATACTGTATAAGGCTATACAAACACCAAAAGATTCTGGTGAAGTGGTGACAACCATGAGAACAAAGCTTGGATGGTTTGTGACTTAACGCAGACGGTGGGGAAAACCTTGCTGTTCCGTGCCGTGTTTTACGCATCAGGCACACACAGTTTGAACAGAAACACGGTACAATACATTCAGTTCATATACAAAAAAAGGTAAGACAAGTGGGAGTGCACGGAGGTAACTGAAATGCGTATGAGCAGACAAATAAGGTTGTTCTACCTAGAATACAGAACGTTTGGTTCATTTACAGAGAATGCCTATATAGAAACCCATGCTTTCATGAATTCATGCCATTTTTATTTCTATTTTTTCCTTTAAGAATATTATAAAATTCTTGCCCTGAGTTAAACATAAATACACACAAAAAAGGGGGGGAGGGAAAGGAAATTGCATGCTTCTGGGGGTTTTTTTAAATATTTTTTTAACCAAGGCACAATGTCTTCAATAGTGGTTGCAAGACCATTCAAAATAAACTTAGCAATTGCTATTGTTCTGGTACTGCATCCTTCTTAATGTGACTAAACTAATTGTTTGCACACAAAAGTCTCTGAACAAGTTTTGAAGTGAATTTACAAGTTTTAGAAGAGAATAAGTAAATTTATGAGAAATGCCTTAAAGAGAAATTCCCTGAAGAGGAAGGAATGCTACCAAATTCAATTCCTTTACAGGCAACTTTCTGATGTTTGGACTGAAATGATTTCACATAAATTACATTATATATTTGTTCAGTACTACTGTAAGTTGTTACCTATTTTAGTAGAACCACGCACAATGCTGTAAGAGCAGCTAAAAATGAGATTAAGAACTTCCAAATAATATTTAGTTTCTTGTTGTAGGCAGGACAGGACAGTGATCTCAGTGATTCATTGTTTTATAAGCTGCAAGAGCTGTTACAAGTTAGGAACACTTGCTCAATGATGCCGTAAGACTTTCAAGGCACGTATCTCCCCATGACATTGACGTGCATAAGTCTTTTACTGAAAATATTACTTATCAGTTTCTGTGTATGTCATATTAAATTCTACATACCCGTGTACAAGTCTGACTTTCAAAAGAAAGGTCTGGGTGTAAAGGCCATGCTTGGCTCTTGTCCCCATGTCCAAGCCCTCAGGCTCCAGAGGCACACAGTTCTCACCAACTTCCAGGGGCTCCGGAGGGTCCCTCACCTCCCAGGTGGTGCATGCCAACCACCTACATTGTGCTGCAGTGGCTGTGGCATCTGTCCCCATAAATTTCTCTGCTGAGTTAAGACTACTTTCCAAAGTACCAAAACACACCATCCCAACTCTGTCAAAAACAGGCACAACATAACAACCTCCTGAAACCGCAGACCACGCAGATGAGGTCGTCTCATGCCTGCCCTATGCCTTTTAAAGAAATTGTAACTCCCAATCTGAGAAACAACTAGGTAAAGACAGTAAAAAACCATTGAGTGGGAAGTGAAAACCCTCATAAATGCTGTATTTCATTCTTTGTTGGAATATCATTGTATTTGAAAAGTTTCAGCAACTTCTGTGAGGGAACTAGCCTCTTTCCATGCTCTGTTGGCAAGCTTAGAAAGCCTGTGCAAGAAATCAGAGGAAGGAAATGGAGTATTCTTCCTCCCGCTCTCTTCCATCACAGCTGAAATAGCAGCAGCCAAGCTGGCACTTGAGGGTGAGGAAAGGTATGAAGACAGACTCCAGGTCTGGTGCTCAGAGAATGGTCACCCTGTTCCCATGTCTGATACCCTCTTCCTGTGGCATTACTTTTCCTGCAGCTGACCTGCTTTTACCCATCACTGCTTCTCCCCAGCATGTCTGTTTTGTGCCTAAATCCCATACTATTGAGCGGTACGGAAAAGGAGAGCCATCAAAGCCATGCTTGGGGTTTGGGACCTACCGCGACAGCAGTGTGTGCTCAGATCCACCTCTGCCTTGCTTTCCCTGCGCTGTGAATCAGAGACCAGTTGGGTGGTGCGAGGGCCCCTGAGTATGCACTCTCTCATGCTCTTAAATCAGAGTCCTGGCAAAGTAGGACCTGGCAGTGACCTGCTTCTGCTGCATGACCAGCCCAGCTGAATGCTGAAGAAACGATGTTGGGACAGCAACAGCAGGGCTGCCTGCCAACAGAAGGTGGCTTTGACACATTTGCTTCTCATGCCAATCAGTCAGGCATGCCTTGGAGGGGGATGATGGATGTGGCAATTCCATCCACTTCAATGTTTGTGTTTTGTTTTCTTTTTTAATAAGTGTTCTCTATTTGCAGTTTGTATATTTAGAAACAATTTGCACTGCTCTGAACCCATGTGCTGAGTACGTAAGACCAGATTCAAGCTGCAACTCAACACAATGCAGTGTGGAACCTTCCCTAAAGCATTAACCTTCTTCTTCTTGCTCTCATCCAAAATGTTGACAGCGTATTTAGCTGGACTGACCACAGCAGAATTTTGCCTTCGTGTGTGCAAGGTATTTGTCCTTGCAGGAAAAAAAAAAAAAAAAAGGACTGTGTAAAGTAATCCAACCGCTCCCTCTCGTGGGCATGGGGCTCTGCTGCGCTTTATAAAGGCACAAAAACATACTCGGAAATGCAAACTCTCTCAGATTTTGAGCAGCACAAACTCCCCAGAAGGCTGTGTGACACTTGAGGGGACAGCTCATGCCCCGGCACTTCTTTCTAGGTGGTGGCAGTCAGTGCGATGACTCACCCCTGACTCTTGTGAACATTCAGCCTGAACAAGAAGGCAAAATCCTATGGCTCTTGATCATTCAGCTTTTCAAATACACATAGGCCACACACTGGCCAAATCCAGCCATCACCTCAAGACAGAAGTTGGCCCATGTCCCATCAGTGAAGTGCTTGTGCCAGGGGTTTCTCTCAGTACCCCACTGCGGATTCTTCCATGCCTGTCTGTCCTCCCAGGTAGGACCCTGAGGAATTGCCTCCTCCCAGCTATTTGCAAAACCAGCAGCCACAAAATTCAGTCTACATCTATATGCATTCATTTTCGCCTACACAGACACTAAAGACTTCTCCACTGGAGGAGCACAACTTCTCCATGAGAGGGTCATTTGAGAGAGAGAGACGACATTTCTAAAATGTTCCTAGTAAAATCTACCTGGTTTTCTGGTTTTAGACATTCAAATGCATTTAATTGTATTAGTGGCATATAAAACTAATCAAAATCACTCTCAAAGATACAGTAGATTGCACCTGAAATAGTTTTTGCACTTTCTTATTTCATGTAAACTGACACTTAAGCAATTCCTGACAGCCACATACTTGCCAATCTACTCCCATCCATAACTGCTTACTTTCTCAGCTATTACACTGAGCTTACAAATCCTTGGGGTAAGGACAGTCTTTGTTCTACACACATTGTCTACCAACATGGGGACCTTATTTATGATTATGACTCGTAGACACCACCACAAACGTTATTGTGGTAGATCCTAGTGGCCAACATTAAGCAGGTTTTGGATCCAGTGACTATTCCAAGCCTATTAAAGGTGATGGTTAAACATAAGGAGTAATTAAGTCCCTTTAAGGGAACAGCTTCACAGGCAAAAATAGAAGCTACCATCCAAAGCAATAAATAGCGTATAGAAAGTCCAGACCAAAACCCCATGGGACTCTGATTACAGAGCGAGAGGCACGGGACTGTGCCCACACTGTGGACATACATTTTGAAAGAAGAAAAAGATCAAGTATCAAAAAGGAACAACCATAATCTTGGCTCCAGGAGCACAGAGACAGAGATCTCAGAGGCATTGCACTGGCTGAAGGGGAACACTTGGCATTTACACACAGAGAGAAGGAGAAAGTGATTGCCACCATCCCATGAATTGTTTCATATGTTTTGCTATTCTACGTCCAAAATACACAGTAGACTTCCAAAACTTCTGAAAATTAGAGGAAAAAAGAGGGACAAAGTCATACCAGAGTGGCAATTAGCACAGTAGTTAGACACTCCTTTTGAATAGGAATTCGGGACTGCATCTCCCCTGAGATCTTTAACCAGCAGCCCCGGGGGATCTTTTTTCCCTTTGGCCAAGAGATCAAGTACAACAGAAGTTGGTTCTTTCATTGCAAATCCTTCTGCATTACTAGAACCACAAAAGCAGAATCACTAGAGTTTGATGCAAGTTTCAGATTGTGATTTGTCAAGGAGTGCATCTAGCAAAGATTTACAGTACTGAGCAACGACACGGGTTTATGCTATGTAGCAGATAGGAATTCTCTTACCAGCACACTTTTCTTTTTATTACCATTTCCCTAGTGTTCAAACTGGATGAAAGAATACTCCAGGCTACAGAGTTCTCCATCTACTTGCAATGAGTGTATTTCTTTCATATAATGGAAGTTTAAAAAAAGACTGCTGTAATCAGATATGGAACAGTGGATCTTGATTTATAGATGCTCATTTTTCAGCAGCAGGATTCACTAAATGCAGCAGTCAGGAGCCCAGCCCTGCCACAATGTCTGACAACTGCAGGGTGTTTAACTGACTGCTCTGAACTCCTGTACACTATTGTGTAAATGGGGAAAATGGCAACTTTAAGCTGAGAATAACAGAAGAGCACAGATACTTTGTTTATGCTCACAGAGTAGCATAGAGCCCGTATGCTTTCAGATGCACATTTGCCAACTAAAGCATGATAATGTCAATTCATTGGGGAAGTGCTTTGTCTAGGTGCCTTAAAAATAATTATAGCCATAATAGTAACAATTTACTCTTCTTGCATTCATTAATCACAGGGTGAACACAATGCTTACAAGGCATACAAGGACTATAATATGCTTTGTATACACAACTAAGGCTACAAGCATTAAGAGCTGGGCTTGTGATATATAGTTGACCCAGCACAGAATTATTCATGAACTTAGGCATGAGACAAATACTTAGCTGCATTGCTGAAGAGTACTCAGTAGTTGTCATATTTCAACTCTAAATTATTTCTCTAAAGTTTTGTAAATTTCTTACAATGACCTTATGCTGCACTTAAACTACAGGGTGTTGCTTTAAGAATGCATGTGGAGACCAGCTAAATAGGTCTCTCAGCTTTTTCTTTGTCATATTTCCCTTCCACCATTCTTTTGTTTTAAAACAGAACAATTAGAATATGTGTTTGGCATTTTTCAGCTAGAGTACAAAATTCAGTAATAGTTGCCCTGAAGATAAGGTCTCATATCAGTTTTAATGCTATAATTTTTTTTTTTCACAATAAAATGTGTGTTTTAATTGCATTTTGGTTAGCACCTAAATATTGAGTCTTAAACAAACCGTTATCTAAGCTGCCATGTGGAAGAATTTGGGATCTAAGAGGTGAGGCTGGTGCAAGCCTCCTCC
>NW_009617202.1:0-25703 GCF_000690535.1 Cariama cristata | reverse complement strand
GCCCTATGCCAGACACAGTTGTTAGTTCCAGTCAGCTCCACAAGGAACTCAAAGGATACAGCTTAGACCATCAGCCAAGCTGCTGTGACCTTTGTGAAAACGTATTTGAGAAAGCACAAAACACTGCACAGGCAGTGACGGGAAAAAAAAAATACGAGAAACAATCCTGTGAATACCAAAGTCATAGGAGCCGGGGGAGGTGGCATTCAAGTTAATCCCGTTCAGTTTATGGAGAGGAGCCAAAGCAGGCTCTCCCAACAGGAACTGTGGCCCGGGTAGGAGTGTATTGGGTTTCCCCAGCAAGGTTTTGGTAATGAGGGGGCTACAGGGATGCCTTCTGTGAGAAGCTGCTAGAAGCTTCCCCCATGTCCAACACACCCAATGCCAACGGCTCCAAAATCAACCCGCCGCTGGCCAAGGCCAAGCCCATCAGTGAATCTATTAGTAAAAAATCTTCTATTCTTTACAGAGAACGAATGACCTCTTCAGTT
Source organism: Cariama cristata (assembly GCF_000690535.1). Lineage (NCBI taxonomy): Eukaryota > Metazoa > Chordata > Aves > Cariamiformes > Cariamidae > Cariama > Cariama cristata. Next base: position 25,212 of record NW_009617202.1, on the reverse strand, counting down.
CTGTACAGATCCTGTAGATAACTGGCACATCTAGACAATCAAGAGCAACACCTCTGATATATTCAAGTTAGCACCAACCACCCCATTAAATCTGAGTTCTGAACGTCACATCTCTGCTTGTACACTCTGAATCACTGGAAAATACACAATGTGGATATCAGATACTGAATGAAAGAAGCTTGCACCACAGAGCACCACAGTCCTTCCTCTTCGTGCCACATAACTGGCTGGAGATAACACACTCCTGTGTTTCAAAGTGAAACAACATACAAAGATATTCATGCACATAGAAGCAAGAATAATTGCACTGAGCAAGGATTCCCATTGACGCAGCTGTACTGCTTCCAGTTCTAGACCTAGGCTGGTATGGCACTGATAAACACGAAGTGATGTGTGTGTAAAGCAAAGGACTGAGCCAAACTCTACTGACTTTGAAGAGACCATGTTGAAAAGGATGCACCAAAATATACTATTGATTATTGAGCTTATATATGCTAAGATATCCAGAATAACACAGACATATTTTTTCAGTGTTTTAAATTTTTTTTTAAAATTAGTATTACAAAAACAATTTTAAAATGCAACATTTGTGGCAAATCTTATGAGAAATGAGACTAGAGGGATTTTTATTTCTTAATTTGAAGTATAAGTATGTATACATGTAAAAATTATTTTATTGATTTCAAGTCTTCATACACAGATGTGTGTAAAAATCACAATTTATATAATTATTTTCTTTCAAAAACTAAATGCTGCTCTCGGAGATGAGCATATATTTCAGGGACACCACTGCATGGGTCTGACTGCTAGCTACCTGCTGTTTCCAGTAAATCAAACTGTGAAGTAGTGATCCATGTCACAGCATTTTAACCTCTCCATGCTGCGGAACCATGCCTCCAAGTTGAACATTTGTAGTTTAATTTGTCCAACAGAATACATCACACTCCCTGTTAAGGGAAGCCATACTGAAGATTTAAAGAACAATAAATGCCTAAAAAAAAATGCAATGAGAAATTATGAACCACAAAGAACATACAAGACTCTCCTGAGTATTATAAAATCTCATAGTATATTTTTAGTTATGGATAATTAATACTATTTAAAATAACAAAAAGTGATTAATAATTGAGAATATTTCAAATTGATTTTACTAGATCAAGCTGTGTTATTTATAAAACTCTCTGGAATCAAAAGTCTTCAATTTACAGCTGCTAAAAACATACATTTTCAAAATAAGTATTTGTGTCTTAAAATGTAAATGTAAGATTTCCATTGTGAAATAAGCAAATATCGTTTGATCTTAATTCTCGCCTCTTTGCCTTCCCCTCTCCCCAAAAACTTGTGAACAAAGTAGGCCCGCTAAAGAATGCTGGCTTCTACGTAGGACACAGAAAATATTAAAATATTTATTTATAAAAAAAAATCATGTAAGTGTTTAATATATTGATTAATACATACAAAAGCTTTGTTTGATGGCAAAAACAAAGTTTAGATTTACCAATATTCTGTGTTGTTAGAATGAAATATCTTATACGCTAGGAAAGTCTGGTGCCTCACTTAAAAGGCCATCTCATTATGTAGACTTTCCAGACTAGAGCAGATTGTAAGTAAACATTCCTTACAATAATAATTTTGATTTATTTTATCATATAAATCAAATATTACTGCCAAAGTTTCAGTTCCATTTCACCAAAAGAATTTTACCTTTGTGCATGACATTTGGCTGGAAAGTGATATAATGTAAATTATACAGCAAAAAGCCAACTACACTAGCTTTAAAATATCTTGTGTCAGAGTTTAGTATCTATTAACTTTGTATATGATGCATTTTACTGATATTAGTGGTAGCGATGATAATGCTATCTGAGCACTGAGAGACTTCGCTATTCTGATATATCTCAGTTGGAAAGTTTGCAAATATTCAGATCTAATAACTGATAATACGTCACTAATACACTTGTTATAAATTAAGATTGACAGTTAAAGTATTGCACTTACAAAAATGTAATGAGTAGGAAGATAAACAGAGCAGACTACACATATGCATGGCAGGTGAAAGAACGCTTAGGCTCCACAGCTATGTCAATGTTTTTTAGTCCTAACCTTTAATACCCATCTTAGCACGAACCGAGAACAAATGTTAGGCTTACTGAGCTACACCACCAGCTAATAATACAAGATTGTTTCCATTTTTCTTTTTTTTTACTAAGATATACTGGGAAATACCTGATTAGCAAACATGAAGAGATTTGTGTAACTGCTAATGCAGTTTTAAAGGCTGAATAAATATCAAATATTATTTACATTTTCAAGTGAACTTCAATTTACAATTTTTTTCAGCTACTTAAGATTTCAGCACTTTTGAGCATCCTCATTAACTCTGTCTGCAACTTATGAAGGCTGTGTGCCTGCATAAATGCAGGGCAAATTCTATAACAAGAATTTAGTTTTGTACACACAAAAGCATGCACATGCACACACACAATTATGTGAACAGAGCACACAAGGACATACTGTTCACAATTGTTTGTTATGACTATTTACTTTTTGTGTTTTCCTGATGTACTTACTGGATATTATTCCTCTGTCTGGGTATTTACTCCTTATTTTATATTTACACCTTTGTCTTGTTCATTTTGTTCACAGCATTTTCTACTTGCCTGAAGTAAATTTCACATTGATGATATGTTCATGTTCATTTTAATTTATCAGCATTATTTTGAAATATACTTCTGTCCTCTAAAGAGCCTGCAACTCCCCAATGTTCAGTGTCATTAATGATATTTATGCATAATTCTTATTCCACTCTCCAAGATATAGCAAAAATATTTAACGTTACCAAGCCTGAACTAAGCCATCTAAGATTCAATACGAAATGACTTACAGAGACTAATCAGTAACTATTCTTTGTATGCTTTTTCCCAACTGAGTACATAACATACTTAGAGATAACACTGAGTCTTTTTTCTGCTAGTTTGTAATTTAAAAAATGGTTAGTAAATAAAATTAGATTTTGCATTAAGCAATTTTTCATCACTTACTCCATTATTTCTTTCCAGGGTTCAGAGCTAATTGGCTTTGTTACAACTTCCCAAGTGTCCCTGTCCTTTTCCCTCTATTATTTACTTTGTACTGAGGACCTGGTTTTCCTTGTTTTGTTTTTACTTCTAATGTATTTATAAACACTTGCCATCATTGTCTTTTATGTCCTTTGGTAGCTGTAATTCAGCAACTGTGATAGCCTTTCTTATTGTATCCTCACAGCTTCCTATTATTTTATGCTTTTATTCATTAGTCATGTGGTTCTTTTCTCACCTTTTGTAAAACTTCTTTCTGATCTTTATAACTTTATGACTGCACCAAGAGCTTTAATGGTCTCTTATTATGATTTACATCTTCCTTTTGTATTAAGATAGTCCGTTATTATGTACTTAATATATTCACTTCCACTTACTGCCAGATTTCCTGCAGATTATCTTAATCCTTCTTTTTTGAAGTTTGTTTTGGTTTTTTTTTTAATGTATGTTGCCCTTGTACTTAGTACTGATGTCTATTTACCCATCAGTAATAATAATATTTCACTCAAATTGCTTTACTCTTTTATAGACAGATTCTTTGTTTCTCATAACTGAAGCTAAAGTAACTACTGTCCTAATAATTTCTGCAATGAAAAACTGACCTAGCTTGTTTCTAAAAGCTTAGTTGGCCCATATCCTGCCATTCTGCTCTTTCATTTGATTTCCAGATAAATTAAATCCTGCTTTTCATCAAATAGTCCTTTATGTGTTTCTGATTATTTTTCAGAATAGAAAGAATGCCTTGCTCATCTAATTTAACATTCAACAATGGCAGCACTAGCCTTTTATTTCTTTTTTTTGAACACCAGGTATATATTAAAATATAATAGCAAAGGATATAATATAAGAACTCCATCTTTTCTATTTCTTGATCAACAATGTAAATAAATATATGTATACCAGATATTTGATACAGTATCTCTACCACCTTTTTTTTGTCTATTTGATGCAGTACCATAAGAAATACAAATTTTTTAGCTGCCTCCAATATTATTCTCCCCATTGGCAGATACCAATGGCATCCTACTCCTAACTCTGATTTCTTTTAGGGCCAGCCTCAGACTTCAGTTAAGAGTGTTTGTACCTACATCTTTTTTAATGGAAAATACATATACATACTCTCTTGAACAACACAGTTGGTTTTCATCAGCTAGTTTTCAGTCTGAACACCATGTCAGATATTCCTGTCATGAATTAGGAGCTACTAAAATTTAAATCTATATCCCATGTTTCAGGATGCATCTAAAGAAAAATTAGAGACCAGAAATACAGGATATGTTGCAAAGTACTATGGACCTCACTGTGTAAACTGAACTAGGCAGTTGCAACCACCAGCAACCACCAGGTTCATTTTTACCTTCTTCCTGCATCAGTAACCAGCTTTGCAAAAGGTAAGAGGACTGTCATGCTAAACAGATCAGGCTTTAATTTAATTCTAGTTGCATTAGTTTTTAAACAGCAACACGTCATTGAAATCACAAGTTTGGGGATTTAAGCTTTATTTCTGTGTATTGAATCTTTCTAGAACAGATTAGTACAGCGTGCTGTTCTACTTCACAGTTTTGAGGACTGTGTCCAAAGTCACCAAAAGCAAATGGAATGGCAGCATTCCAATGTATGGCTATAAATGCCTAATGTATAGACTATGGTAACAGAAATCATTTCCAGAACATTTAGCAAAGCTATAGTTTCATGGTAAGCAAAATTTTCAGTGTAAACATAACTCTCAGCTAGCTAGTTTAAATCCATTAACAGGTTTGTGGAAGGTCTTGCTAGCATATTCATTTGTAATTCAAAACTGAATGAAAAAATAATACTCTAAGGACTGTTAGCCTTTGCTGCTGTCATAATCATCGCTCATTTCTCTCCCACAGGAGCTGAACTCTGCTTTTAATTGCATTCAACACTGGAGCACTTCCTTAATTCCACCTCTTTAAGGAATTTCCCCTTTATTATAATAAACTTGCTGGGAAAAAAAAAAAAAAACAGCACAACAGCAAAACCACACAGCTCAAAAATAACCAAATCACAAATAAATAAAGATGCCTGCATTTTGGGATTGAATCTTGAATTCTGTAAATTATACAGAATTGGAAAGTTTCGTTAAAAAGTTGGAAGCTTCAGTTCAAGGTTGGGGTTTTTTGTGTGTTTTTTTGCAAGGCATGGAGACATGGTGCCAGCTACCAAACAGAAATTAAGGCTTATTCCAACAGTTCTTCACCTTAACCTTGATTTCACTTAGGACATGCAGGACAGTACGTTCTTGCTCAGCAAACAGAGATGATGGTAAGAGTTTTCCCTCTGACATAAAAAATAATGGGGAAAAGAAGTTGTGCAGCAGTGCAATATATCCATGTGAAAGGTGTCAGAACCTGTGTTCTACGCATGGACTATGCAGTACAGGTAGTTTTCTGCTGATTCAAGTATACCAGTCCAATGCTACAAGTTTGGGTACAGAAAAGGTTGATTGAGAGATGCAAAGGCTCCAGCAACTTACTTATTGGATCTTACACAGAAAGATCCAAAAAGTTTACTTAGACAAGAAATAAGAATAGAAGTTTACTTAATCACAATATTTATATATCTTCATTAATAAGCTTTTTAGCAGAGGGAATAAAGTCCAATAAGAATTCCTAATTGGCTGGAAAAAGAAACCAGACAAAAATTGTATTAAAAGTATGGCTCACACCTTAACATTAATTATGATTAAACATTAGATAATGCCAGGTGAACTATTAGATTCCATGTTTGCTGAAGCTTTAAATAATGACTTGGCAGCTTTAGGTTTTCTTATCACAAGCCTTAAATGAAGGCAGAATATTTTTATAGCAAACTGAAAAGGTCTGAACTTCAGCCCTCAAAATGTTTTACAGATGCAAAACTATTACTTGTGATACATCTCAATTATGATTATATCTTTGGTTTATATAAATCATGCAAAAATCTTACTGACATGACTGGAATTGTAATACCCTGTATAACATCCACAATATCCTTGATGGCATCAAAGAATGTATATACTCATGTGTTAGGTCAGAAATACATTGACATTAATATTTTATTTCTGACAATAAGCAGTAACAGATAATTCACCAGGAGTGTCAGAAACTGTGATTATACAGAATAAGAATCATCAGTTCAGACATCATCACAATTTCCAGCAATTTTATGGACTGCAGGCTTCCCGAATGGAGCACTTCAAGCAGGCCATTTGTTTTACCCTCTTTGATAAATTTTCCTTTTATTAATTTCTGATGCATTTTTCAATCTGTTTATAATTTTTCTATTTATAACATCACATGTCAATGACAACTTGATTATCTATGCTAAAGAAAAGTTCTACCTTTTGTTTTATATCTTCTGCCTGATAAATTGAGTGTCCCTATTTATTTTGTGTAAGAAATGAAGAACGAATGTTCCTTATTTACCTGACATATAATATTCATAGTTTTATGAATCTTTCATATCCTTTCTCACTTACTTATTTTCAAAATTTAAAAGCTTTAGCCTATTTTATTCCTCTCCCTATAGATTCTTTTCCATATCTGTTTCCATCCTTTTTCCCTTGTCTATGCTGTTTCTCATGTTATTATACTTATCCTGACATAGGGTATCAGAATATTAACATGGTTCAGAATTAGGTCACAGGGAAATTGCAGTTAACTTTCAAATATTTAAATTTTTAAAATATATTTAGATGAATTTACCCTCAGGGTTTCAAAATTATGAAAATGCATTGTATTTCATTTGGAAACACCTAAAACTGCTAACCTTAAAAACAGTTTAAAAGTTTATGGCATAAAAATATTTCTTGAAATTGACGCAATTATTCTAATAGGCTTTTTTAACTTCAAGCAGGGGGTTGAGAATAAATCATTTGTTCAAGGCTCATTTTCAAAGCTCTAGATTGCTGCATTTTGGTGTTGGTTTTTTTCACTTGCATGACCTACTGTATGCAGAAGACATAAACATACAGTAAGTATACATGAATGGCGGTTTTTCTTTTTCACTGACTGTTATGTCACAGCCAGGAAGTTGTGGGTTTTGACTGGTCACCTGCATACTGGATGGCATGTAATTATTAAAAATTGCTCTGACACTGGTTTGACATTGTATAAAACCCTAACATAAAGAAATTGCATTAGCAGGTTCATAGCATGCTTGATCGTTTGTTTTAGTTACTGGTTCAATTTACAAGTGAATTTGCACCCTAAATCACCTAAAGTGGTTTTAACAGGCAAAAGAGATGTACAGTCACAAAAACAAGAAGGAGCATCTGAAGTTCCGACTAGTCTGTAGGCCCCATATAAGCGATGTTTTATCTTGTTATCAGGATTTATTCATGAATGCAAAGGGTTTCATTGATGTATTCAAAATATTATACCTTTGGCTGTTGTGGCCTGAGACATAAAAGACGGAATTATGAATGCATATACTTTACCCTATGTACAAAATATACTAACGATTTTAATCCAGAATCTGGAAACATGAGTGATTTGGGATTATGTCTGCAGGAATTACTGTTCTCCCACAGCCCATCACTTACTTTGCTGAATAGAGTAAATAGAGATCATGGCAGGGACTCAGAACACATGACAAGGAAACGTGAAGTTTTAATTACTCAGGAATGACAAATGAAACAACTACATGTTTTGGTTTTGGGTTGGGTTTTGGTTTGTGGGTTGGTTGTAGGGGTTTTTTCTCTGGCTTGTTTTGAGATATACCCTCTGCTTTATGTGTAATACCCTTTCCCCCACCATACAACTCATGCAGCATAAAATACAGCTGTTTCAGCCTTACTTGTGAGTTCAGTCAAGACAAGAGCAATCTGTCTCCCTCACTACTCCAGCAATTGCCATCCTGAGACAATAGTAAATGACCACATAAAAACAAGTGCAGTATTCTGCTGGAGTAAGCACAGTGAAAGTGCTCCCTGTTAAATTATCAAGCCATCTTCCTATCTGTATCTTTTTCAGAAACTGCTGAGTAAGAGACTCCAGATCTTTTTGCGTTTGTTTGGTTTTATTACTGATCATGCATTCTAAGTATTCATTAGTAAAATGCCCTAGGTCTAGACTATTATTTATCTGGTTTCTACAAAACAGAGTTACATATAAGCAATACAGTTACAAATAAGCAATACTGGAAGCACTCTGGGCTGCTCTGTCCAAAGAGGGTTAAAGAGGGTCATGGAAGCACAAACACAGCAGTCAGTAAATCTTTGCCCAAGAGGGATGGTGGAAAAACTTGAGTACTCTACCATATAAAGATTCATGAGAGTTATTTATCAGTTTGTTTCTGAATGTTGGTAAGACTTTGGGAAATAACATAATATATTGAGAGGAGATGAGAACAATGTATGCAAAAAGCCCATCCAATGTGTAACTCCTCATTTGAAAACTGCTGGTGGATATCTGTTTAACTCCAGATGAGAATAACTTCATACATATTTAAAAGTACCATCAGAATAATGAAAACACGTATCTTCAGATAAGGTTTACAAATGTTCACTTTTGCAGTACTCATGAACACAAGAAAGGTAGCAGCTTCAGAAATGTTTCTTCAAGAGAAGTGCATTTAACCACCAGGACACAATTTTTTGCAATAACAATGAAATACTGCCTTCCTAACATCATGTACCTTAATCAGAATAAAGTATTTTATAGCATCACAGGACAATAAACTAAGGATATAGTAGAAAAATATAAAGGAAATCAACTAACTCTGTGAAGTCTCTGAACATAAGGTTAAAAAAAAAGAAAAAGTAAATCCTTGCATGGATGCTGTCATTCAGTCTACAGTACCTGAGAGGAAAACAGTTCAGGCTTTATTTTGACAATAAAGTTGTCCTAGTCCTTCAAGAACCAGTCTTCCACTCCCTATGTGCCTCACTATTCTCTTCAACTCATGTGTTACCTACTAACACAGGAAGAAAAAAAAGTTAAATTTTTATCTGTATTGCTTCCTGATGTGGTTGCTTTGTGACTTCATAAATGCCTCAGCCAACACAAGGTAGGGATGAGCTGGAAATAAGAGTGGGAATGTATTTTTTCAAAAGCAGTACCACTTTGTGACCATGTAAAGTGTTCATCTGTACCATAATGAGCCAAGATGATTCTGTGACTATGTTTGACTCCATGCCTCACCCAAGTACACACTGTAATTTAATAAACAGTTGTCTCACCCAGGCTTGACTCTATTACATAGTAATAAATCACATGTACCAGATAAGCCTTAGCTTATTGTAGTCTAGAGGAAGACATGATGATTCATGACTCTGGTGACATACATACCGCTATAAGATGAATGGGACATGGGAAGGAAGGATTCCAACATGATCCCATGTTGGAGTCTTTCAACTCATGAGCTAGGACTGGCCAGATCAGCTATCCTGCCCAGAGGAAAGGCCACACCACTGCCTGTCCATGAGGAAGAAAGAGACTATAAGAGATGTTTGGACCTCAAAGAGATGTTTGGAGATAATAAATTCTTGTGTGTTGATTCTGACTGTAAACATTGATTTCCAATTAAGAAAAAAAAAAGGGAAAGGCTTTTTCCCCCCATAAGGACAGTCAGGCATTGAGAAGGTTGCCCAGGCACCTTGGGCAGTCTCCATCTGTGGAGGTTTTCAAGACCAGCTTGGATAGAGCCCTGAGCAGCCTCATCCCACCTCAGAGCTAAGACTGCTTTCAGCAGTAGGTTGGACTAGACAGCTCCTGAGTTCCCTTCCATGCTGAATTATCCTGATCATAAGACTCTCTTGTTCTGTCTCGTGTTCCCTTACAACCTAGTTATGTAGATGCATACATAACATATCGAATCCCAGGATTAAACTCTTGATTTATACCTTGTGTTGACTTGTATTTCCATGGATAGGACAGTTTCTAAAAGTCAGACTCTCCCTTTATTAAGGACTGAGTCTATTTATTGTAGAACAAAGTAACTAAATAGATCTTTTTAAAAAAAGCACAGATGTCAAGATCTTTACTGTTAAGTGACAGAATGAAGATTTTCATCATGTAGCTCATGGCCACAGGCGTCTATTCTGCCTGAAAAGTTTGAGACACATTTGTGCACTACACTTTGAAGTACAACCTGAGAAATGAATGCAGAAAAAAATCACTAGAACAGGGCACCATGGAAGGGCCTTCTCTTTCTTCAGAAACACACAAGAACAAATAGCTCAAAATAACACACAGAAGCCTCCACCTCTACTACTAAACATGTGATTTGATATCTTTTTCCTCTCTTAGATTGAAGTCTTTTTCATGTTTCGGTAAGCATTTTGAAAACACCAGATGTAAAGTCAGTTTCAAAGTCCTTTACAGATTATATTTACCAAATGGCATCACACAACAGAACAATGAAAAATATCCCATTAACTTCCACAGTCACTGTAACAAATTCCCCTCCTAACAGTACCATTTCATGGCAACACCAAACCAAGGAACAGAAACCAACAGAAAACAGGGACAATCCCAGAACCAACCAGCACTCCCGTAACATTTGAAACACCACTACAGGTCCATCACAGTCTTATTACTACACAGTGACACACAAGAATGCTGCACACACACTCACTCTCAAAGCGGAAATTCTCTCAAAAGCACCAAGAAAAATTAATTGCTCATCCAAAAGGGGCAAGGGTTCACTCAAGGATATATCTAGAAGAAACAGTCACTCACCATAGGAGAGTGAGGGCTCACAAACCCAGGAAGTTTCCTCAGAAGGCATCCCAGTCTGAGGGGGCACTTCTGACCACAGTCCCACTGCTCTGAGAAAACCACCCAAAGGGGGTGTTCGGCAGGGGCCCTTCATGCCTTGGTCGGATCTGACTCGTGGTCATATTTGGGCATGGTCCAGAGGCTTCTCTGGGCTGGGGCGCTCCTACGGGCTGGAGACCCTATCTGTTGACTGGGGGCGGGGGTGTCCCCACCTCTCCTGCTCGCTGCCCGAGGGGCGTACGTGACTGGCAGCATTGCGCCCCGGTGGGTACTTCAGGGTCGGCACCCGACCGCGGCGCGTTACGTCGTGCGTCACGGCCGCCACGGTGGGGCGCAAAAGGCGCGAAAAAAGCGTGACAGAACCGGTGGCTGCCGCGCGGGAAGCGCTGTCTTTGTCGGGGTCGGTGCATCTGCCACACCCTGCGCATTACGGAGCGCACTGTGTTTCTTCGACGGCTCTAAATGACCTCATGGAAATGCCACAGGTGAAATGTCGAACCTCCATGTACAAAATCAGACCGCAAACACTAAAGGACAGAAATACCTGGTTTCTATGAAAAACTTTTGTTTTCAAGAAAGGAAAAATTTCATTTCTCTTCTCAGCCCTTCAGAAAAAGAGGATGAAAACTATAATGCACAATGCATGGATTGTTACTCAATACTTTTAGCATTAGTATTCCTTCTATCCCTGACTTTCTGCTTACCCTTTCCTACAGTTAAGCATTCTCTCCTGTTATCTTCTGTTCCCTGTTTTAGAAGAGGAGAAGGACTTAGGCACTTCAAAACTTGGCTGCTTTTTGTAGTTATGTCTATTTATTTTTTTTTTTTTCAGTTAATTTCGGTAAAAAAATAATTCTATCCACTATCAGTAAACAAATACTCTGCTAATCGCTTTTCAGCAGGTTTTTATGACTGCACTTTCTTTGCCATACTAATTGGATAATTTTTTCTGTCTATTTGGCTACAGCTACAACATTCTTCTGAAGGCATTTTTCCTGTGTTAAGCTGTACCACTTTTGCCACTATTCTTTAAATTTGAAGTCACCTCTATCAGATTACAATCCAGCTATCATCTGGGGCATTTAGCATCCTTATTAGGATCATATTACTCATAAAAATTACTTTCCTGAGTCCTTCCCCTGAGCATTAACCACAGATTTTAAAACTTTGTATAACAACTAGTGAGAAAACAGGAACAATATCTAAGGCAGTGTCAACAGTCTTCACTAATAAAAAAGAAACATTTATACTTGTCACTTTCTAATTTGAAGTGACTTTTCAAGAAAACAATCACCAGGCTTGAGGTGGGTTCCCCCCCCCCCATTTTAATCTCTTCTTATGAGCACTTCTACTTCTTGTCATCTCTGTTTTGGTTTTTTCTCCAATATATTATTATTTCCATTGGTACTTGTACTACTGAGGTGTGATTGTCTATCCCTGGGCTGCCACATTTATGTCAGGTAGAGGTTTTCCTCAGTAGTCTTACACATGAACATCATTTGATCAAGTTCATTGACTGAAAATAAATCTAACCTATTCAGATGCTGGATGACTGCATAAATCAAATAATTGCTTTGTTATAAAGATATGATTGAGAACCTGTTGTGTTAATGCATGCATCTGTTGTAGGTTAATCATCAACAGCAGTATACTTAATTTTTAAATGCTTCCTGAAGGGTAATTTCTATTGTAACTGAACGGGCAATTAAAAATTACCATGTAGATGTCTAACATGAATTAACTGCATCTTTCCCTCAAAAAAAAAAAAAATCAAAATAAAACCCTTTTCCATAATAACTATCATCTGTCTGCTCATTCTCACTTTGCTCTTAATTAGCACTAGTTGATGTATTCTTCACTAATATTGCTTACAAGTTCTGCAAAGCACTGTTTATAATTTTGTTCTTTCATAGCACTAGTAAAATGGGATTAAGAGTCAGGAAATGCTAATTTTCTCCATCATTAAATTGCAGATGACAGCAAAGGCATGGAAAATGACACATAAGATGCCACATATATTTTAGAAAAAATATCATTGAGGAATATGAGAGTGAGAGACTTTGTATTCTAGATATTACAGGAGGCCTATAGTACTAAACCCAATTGTCCCGAGGAATGATCCCAAGGCATTAGACCATGAATGCAGACTAACACTACCTAAGGCTCCTCTAGAGTGAATGGACAACATTCGAGTTGGGTGGCACTTGGGCATAATTTCCTCTGGGCCCTTCTCCATTGTTCTAAAATGTAATTTTTTTCTGTTCTTACTGCTCAAAATGTCTGAGGTAATGTGCTGTTGTCACCTGTATTGTAAACCTCCATAGTGATGATTTTACAACATGGTATAAAGGCTACAAGCATGTGAAAATGTGTGATGCTATCAAAACGTGTAGTATATCCTGAAATAGTGATCAATTATGAATAGTAGTGATCATTATGAATAACGAAGATGAGCCCAACCTATTCTTGTTCATATTGTCAACTGAGGTGGAACCTAGGACGTATTGATCCCACAACAGTATCTGATTTAGTCTCAGGGAGAGGGGACTCTTGAGGAAAACGGATCCTCATGCAACATTGATGACCGGCTATCCAGGACTTGGGAGGAAAATGAGCAGCTAAGTTATTTCAAAGTGAAGAGAAAACCACAGGCTGATATGCCTCACTACTTTAGACAATTGATTAAAAAGGTAAAATGGAAGTGAATTTGTATATATAGGGATGAATGCAAGGAAACAGATGATACAGCTTCTGTACAGGAAAGTTATGACTGACACATCAATTAAGGTTAATTTAAGGAATACATGATTGCGTGGATAACAGGGAACTCATTGATACAGCCTCCCTGGATTTAAAAAAATCAAACTCATTTGCTACTCTCCAGAGGGTCTTGAAGAGTGACCCTTGAAGAATGACTAATTAACAAAACAAAGATCTGTTTACAGTTATTTAACATATGATTTTAAGATAAATGTTGGTTCTAGAAGTTCTGAAATCACTAACTGCAGAAGCTGGCAGTCTACAAAAGGGGGATGAGCACACCATATCATCCTAGTGACTTCTACTCTTTTCCTAAGCAACTGCTATTGCCACTATCAGACACTGAACTCCAAACATAAATATTTACTGATCCAAAATGACTATTCTTAATGATGTTCAGATGCTACTGCAATACCATGCTATCAACACCTTACAAAACTAATTTTTCCTCTGTGAAATTTATTTAACTTAGAGGTAAATGTAGTTTATTTAATATAAAGTTTACTCTCTATGAATATTTATTTAAGCATATTGTTTCTCTATAAAACACTGTATATTATTTGCGTAACCATTTTCTAAACATACTACTAATATTTTAAAACTTCATTAGCAGAGTTTGTAAGCTTGGATTCAGAAAAAAGCCAGCAAGTGCAACATTACGACAACATTTGAAGTTAAAATGTAATTACCTTCTTACAAAATGTAAAAGAGAATCTAGTATGAAATTCAAGAATGCTGTAAAGCTACTGGTCAATCAGTACGCTGATACTATTTATTTAGGACTAGATGTTTTCTCATATTTTTATTTGAGCTTCCAGCCTTAGTAAATCATAAACCTTTTTTTTTTAAATGAGAAATGGCTTCACAAAACTCTTACAGGGAAATTATGATTGCCATAAATTTGTAATGAATAAAGTGTGCTCATTAAATTGTCCTTAACTGTGCTATACAGAAGAGTAAACAAATTAAGTTCACAATATAAAAAAATTGAATGGAAACATATCATATCCACTGAAAATTTCATCAGGAATGTTCCCAGGTCAAAACTGGTAAGGAATAAATAACTAGTTATTTGGAATAAATCCTGATTTGGCAACCCAAAGAAAGACCCACGTTTTTGTGTTCTTATTCTTTCTCATCCATACAATTGGCAAGGGAGTCTTAAGCTAACAGGCTACCTTGAAGAAGTTTATTATAAGACTCAAAAGAGTTTTAAGTATCTCAGACAAAACTTTTTAAAACTGATCAGGTTTTTGTTGCGTCTAAGTTATGGGAAAGATTTTTTCACAAGATGTAATTTCATTCTCCACAGAATATTTAAAATGAATGCAAAGGGAGTGTTTCTGTTGGGGAAAAAAATGCACAAAATCACTGTTGCAAGGGAGGAATCAATTTTGTTAGCCATTGTTCTCTAACAGCTGTCTATTTTAATGCAATTGATATCATGCACAAAATATGCAATATCAAACAATGAAATATTTAAATATATTTCGGAACAGAAATAAATTGCTAGTGGTTTCACCAACATAAATGTCATTCAGTATGTATCATTTTACATTGTATCTAGATTTATACAGGAAAAAATTACAATTTGGCTAAAATCAGAAACATAGCAATGATCTAGACAATACAATACTTCAATTTACTATGGAAAATTCTAAGCCTCCTTTACATTTCAGGAAAACTGAATAGGAAATGTTTCAAAATACCCAAGAATACAGTATCAATTAGAGAGAAATGAGGTGAGTTACTTTGTTTTAAAAGGAGTAATTACATCATATTTGAGATTTATCTTTGATAAGAGTACTTAAGTATCCTACTATTTTGTATGGACATGCCAGTGGTAGGTCAAATGTTAGAATAGTACACAGAGATTTTTTTAGAAGTACACTCTTACCCAGAAAGAACACAGCTGAAAATTTTGTTGGTGGTTTTTTTTTGTCACGGTAGAAGTGAAGTACATTTTCACTACATTTGAGACACTGCTACACACTCAGACACCTTCACGTTAATGCGCATCTTCATGTTAACAAATAACAAAAATTTTGCATAATGCGTTCTTTGAAAAGAAATTGTGATCCTTATTCATACTACAGCAGTTCTCTGAATGAGAGCTCTAAGCACATACTCTATAACAACCATTATTTTCTAGCACTTTCCAGTCTGTCCACCAAAAATGTATTGATTAATTCAAAACTAATCATCATTGAAGTTCAAGTAGTCTAATACCTTTGTTGTTTTGGGGTTTTTTTTATAATAACCAAACTCTCCAAACATGTAGGAGGAAAAAATTGTCAACTTGTTATTCAATAAGAGCTAAATTAAGCTGGTAATCAGCAATAGAAGATACAGATTTAATGTCTTTGCCTAGGACAGTGTGAAATAAGTACTTTCAATCCTCACCTCATCAGGAGACTACTCTAAACATATCTTTCACAGAGTATTCTGGGAAGGAGGTTCTACCACTTTGTCTATACCATTTAACTAAAGTCTTCACAATTGTCTTAACAATTCAGACTAGAGTAAATGCTGGAATCCAAGATACCCATGTCAAAGCAGTCTAGAGAATCATTCCAGTTTTCTGCTCAGCGATTATTAAATAGTCAATTAAAAGTGATCGACAGCAAAATAAGAGACTGAAAGATTCCAACCAAAGTATCCTAGAGGCAAGCATTAGAAAACTCTTACGTGTTCAGATACTCTCAGAATATTTAATTCTGAACTTCCATATGCTGGATAAATTATCCTGTAATGACATTGCTATTTCTTTCACCAATGAATGTCTCAAACCCTAACTTTTCACTTAGGCAAAAAAGGAACATTTCATTAGGTCTCATTTATTTTCAGTTTTTTGTTTTGTTGAGAAATAATGGGGAAAATAGTTTCCTCAAACGAATCATTTTATCTCAGTTTCACTTCCAAAATGAAAAAACCATCTTCGTTCAATTCAAGTTACCAAACGCCAGAATCAGCCCTTGACATCAGACAACAAAAATCCTGAAAGACACATATGCAATTTTTCCCCACTACTTAAATGAAAATGGCTTATCAAGATTTTCTTAAAGAAAAGCCTTGGCATAACTGAAATATTATAATGACTAACTGGAAGACTATGGTAAGTTAGCACTTCATAAAGAATTCTAAGTCTTGTCTCATGGATGACCCCAGACTATCTACTTGATGTATACTCTAGCTCATTGTTTTACTTACAAACAAAAAGTAGGGATATTTTGTTACACAGCAGATGTGCAGAAGAAGAAAAGCTTGATATTTTTTAAATATATAGGTGTAATAGTCACATAAAGCAACAAAATGTCTAAGAAATTATTTTAAAATACTATTTAATATCCAGATCAACTGATATGTTTTTAGTAATTTTACAAATTATATACTATTTATTTTCCAGAATGAAAGATCATAAGCCTGGTTTTAGTTTCAGAAGTATACTTCTATGTAGACTTTATAAACCAAGATATCTTGAACTAAACCTCAAGCTATAGTCTAAGGGGATATAAAGTATTACCACTGTAAGTCTAATTAACAAATTGTTGTTAATTAAGCTTTCCAAATCGATTTTTCCTAACATGGGGGGGATACTTTTGCATAATTGAATACATCAGTCTAATTTAGGGAATATAAATGACAAGCTAAAAAAAGAATATGCTCTCAATCTGCTTCTCTACCTGAGCAATTATTAAATTAGCATTGTAATTTTTTATGTTTTGTAAACAGATAATATGAGAATTTCCATACGTAAGTAATCTTATTATGTTTAAATATAGCCAAAGCCTTTTACAGAAAAAAAATTAAATCATTGTTTGAAGCTCATGACTGAATACATAAAACACAGTCAAGAATAATCGAATGCACATTTAGTCATTCAAATGATTCATATTGTCTGTATGTCATTGGTGTTACCTCACTAATAATTCTTATAAATTATTGTTTAAAAAATTATTTTAGCTGACAACTAGTTCAAAAGATTTCAGTTTAACAGCTTGAAAAACTCAATGGCAATTAAGTAATATTCTAATACAGGTAATTAACTATGTAGGTGGCAGTATGAATTAACTCAAATTGTGAAATACTATTTGCTAAAGCTGAGACTTAGTGTATAGGCTTCTACTCTACCCTGAAGTAGTAAGGAATATTACTTATAAGCATCACTTGTAGAAACTGAGACTGATGATTTTGAAACAATGTAATTATCTAACTTGGGATATTTTCTTATTATAAATTAAAAATAATTTAGTTTATTTGGTCTATGTTATGTTTGGTGTTTTTTTGATATTGGTATTGATAATAAGAAACAAGACTCTACTGACTTTAACGTGTCTAACCAACCACCTTTTGTATCACCCGTTGTTCAAATGCCTCTCTTGTGCAGAACTCTCATAATGCTTTATGAACCAGTTAAGAGCTTAAGATTTTACTGGAGATCATCACTGTTATTTATGGTTTTGCATACGTACTCTTTTTTGTGAACTGATAGTATATTTAAACCAGTATAACAAAGGATCTGTCATACCCACATGTTTCTTGAGTAGTGTGATGCTATGGTACCGTAAAACTACCAGGCCAGAAAAACAGAATGTATCATTTCTTCTTTCTACTTAACTGAACCTGATCTTGAAAGAGGTTGTTTATTATTTTATTTCTTCTGCTTGTTTTACACAATGAATCTACACTGAGATCAAGAATTGCAGGAGCAAGTCTACCAAAAATATTGTTACTACTGCTAAGTCAACAAACAAACAAGCATACAAACAAACAAACAGAAATACTCTCTAAAGGTAGTATATTAGGAATAAAACCAAAATGAAAAGTGCTGTGCCTACTCAGCTCAGAATTTTGTATCTCATAGTTCAGACAGAAATTTCTAGATGAGTGTAAGACCAACTACACCCCCAGCATATTATTTGGTGCAACCACGTATACCGTCCTCTGTACAGAAACTCCTCCAGAGAGAATCTGTCACCAACAGGTATGACCAATGCTACTTCCCCCAGCTCTGTGCTGAAAGGAGTCCATGCCATTCACTTTCTGATATTATGAAACTCCCTGAAGGCTCCACCAATCCTTACCAGTACAATAATCCATTCCATTCTGCTTCTAAATATATACATTTTTAATACGATAATGGTTAGAATGGTTAGAGCTACAGACAATGAGGTGAATGAGTCTGGAGTGCCTTTCATCTTGATGTTACATCCTTGGAATATATTTGGAAATTATTTTACAACTACAATGAGAATATGAACATTTATGCCATAGTAACAACCATTACTGGGTTTTTTTGTTTGTTTTCAGCAAGACTATCTATTGACAAAAGGAAAAGTAACAAAAGTTATCCTTCCACGTTTCATCATTTTTTTTAACACATTAAAATTGCAACAGTTGACTTACCATATTGTAGGTGGTTCAGAACCTTCTACTTCCAAATAATCATATTTTTCTTCCATTTGGAAATCTGTAAATATGAGCGAGATAGTATCACCAGGCTCTGCCACAATTGTCCATGTGCAATCTGCATTATTATGATATTCATTAGGAAAGTTGGGACTCGAGATGATACCACTGGATCCTCTCATAGTTCCTCCACATGCATCCTCAGCTGTTAAAAAAAATACAAATGTCATTAAAATCACCCCTTAGAAATGTGTACTTTCTTGTTGAGTACAGAAGTTTATTAACTTTTAGGTAAACAATGGCTTAAGGTTTTTTAACATGTTAGACTTGGAATGCTGCTGCAAAGTTAAGGTGTTAATAAGTAATTGCTTCAGATTTCAATTATTTAAAAATTATTATACTACTGCCAGCACATATTTTTACAATCTACTAAGTAATTATTTTGATTAGCATTGTTTCACTCACTTTACAATAACATGCAAAAATTTCACTATTTTCTCTTTTGCTCTAATGAAAAATGTTTTCATAAAGCAAATTGAGTTTAATCCCAATCAAATCCAGTCTGACACTTTCACAATTAAGATGTTTACATCAGAGTCATTATAATGGGTGAAAGTTTTAATAGATCAAGTATTTCAAATTTGACCATAGGAGTACATTCTTCACGATATGTGAATAATCATGAAATTATTTGACCAATTATCACAACCAATTCTCAATTGGTGTGAATATACCAATAAACCCCTAAAATGGAAGAAGGATCAGAGGAGATGGGCAAGGGTGATGTGCCCATACAGTTCAGGGAATACACAGGTGTTGCAAAGCCTCTGACTTTTATCTTAACACAAAGAGGGCCAGAGGGTGGCCTTTGTTCCAGATAAATAGCTATCAACAGTTGAGTAAATTAACTGGTGGTGGAAATATTTCTCCTTGAGTTCATTAGGAGTGTGAATGTCTCCCTGAGTTAGCTGGACAAGCATGGGAGGAAAGAATATTTGGCTCAGCCCAATATAGAGTACAAAAACTAGACAACTAACAAAAAAACTTCAAAGAGAGCAACAGACGAGCTGGCTTCAACTCCTGTATTCCTTCCAGCGACTAGGGATGCCCAGTGTTGTGAGGGTGAGCATATTATAAATACCTGTAATGGGAATGATGCTGGAATTGTGATAAAACTGTATCTTGCAATTGCTGCATATTTTGCTAAATGTAACCTGCATCTGTGTTGTGCAATATATTTTGTATCACCCTGCTAAATTAGAAGTCCCATCTAACATCAACTATCTTTAAATAAGTAAATTTTATGTTAAACATTACATCTTCCACCTGTGGCATATCTAAAAGAACTTGGTCAGAGAGTATTTGATTCTGACACAATAATGTTCTATTTTCTAACGTACAATATTGTGCTGAATAAACTAGGTAAATATTGGAGATTTACAAAATCATTTCTAACACCAACAAAACTAATTCTATGAGAAAACAATTCTCAAATAACTGATGTTGTGTATCTTCTATCTTAATGATACATATATGACTAATAAATCAAAAATTGTTTTTGAGGATCTCATGTCAAAATTGTTTCTGTGAGCTATAAAATTGTGTACATAGTGCTATTACTTTCAGAAATAGAAATACCATTCAAATAACTTACACAGAAATACCATGTTACTATGTAGAAATACTGTGTCGCATTACTCATTTGGTTTATTATTCAAATGTTTGAAGCGTACCTGAAAAACAATTCTTGTTTCTGCTTAATTGGAGTGCTAACATGAATAAAACTTGCCCTAGAGCCTGAAAATCCAGTCAATATTGCTGAAAAATTAATGACAAGGATAAAAAAAAAAAATAAATTAAGGAGTATAGCATCACAGAAAAAAAAGCTTTAAAGAATTCCTACACACATATTGTCTCACTTCTAACAGAAAGAAAAATTTTAATGATTGTAAGAAATCTCTTAATTACAATAGTTTTGGAGTTTAAAATACTGGGTTTTGTCTCTTAAAAATTCTGCTAAATTATTGTATGACCACACAGAAAAACTAAAGTAAAAACATATCTTGGATTTAATCTTCCTAATTAGACAGTGCATTTAGCATCCACTAATACAACAAAACTGAGGAACCTCATCATATCACAGGTTCAGGTCCTTTACTGTGAAAGGAATTAAAAAAACATTTTAAAAGGTAATAATGAAGTGTTGTTTTCATGCATTAAGGACAATCAGGAGAATAATTTTTAATTGTTAGTTCACAGAAGTAAAATGTCCATTAAAACAATGAGTAACATACTGATTCAATGATTTTGAAGGATCTATATATTAATTTTTAAATATTGATTGAAATATGTTTTATCAAGTACTGATTCGAAAAAGTTCTTATACGTAAATTTTCATAGCTAAATTACTGAAGCTTATGCAAACTGGAAAGACAAATTGTAGCATGTGAAATAGCTTTTCAGCTCATATAACAAGTTAAAAGCAGTGATTTCTGTACAGAGCCATGAGAATCTCTCTCACTCTTTCGCAAACTTTCTGAATTACATCTGTCAAATCACTGAGTTAGGAGTCCTCAAAGTTATTTAAGTGCCTAACGCTACAATCACTGCAATCAAAATGTAATACCTAAACAGCAGTTAAGAACCTAAATGCCTTGAAAGAACTGTGTATCAGTCACCATTCTTTTAATTTCCAGTTACCAAATATGGAGAAAAACACTCACAGGAACGGTGAGAATATTTTGGTTAAGACTTGATAGAATCTGACATTATGCAATCACAAATACATAGCTAACATTGATAACATTTTTTAAAAAAATCTACTTTAAAAATTCCTACCCCATATTTTCAAACTAAATTTATTTTGTCATGTACTGGGAAAATTTATCTAACCTATAAACTTGCAAATGTGATATGAAGACATAAATGCAAAAAATACACATACTGGCAAGAAGTAATTTTTCCAAACATACTTCTCTGATCTTAACCATATGCTGAAAGGAGAAGATTTTTTCAAAAAGTGATATGCAACTGGGGACTTGACTTAGAAAAGCTTTTCAAGGTATTATGAATTCAAATGAAAATCTATATTTGAATATGCATAAGGGCTCTTATGCAGAGGGAGTATCACTGGTATTATGAGGTGAGTGATGATTGTGACAGTACAAAGGTTTTGAGGGTTTGGGGTTTTTTTCTGCTTTTTGTGGGCATAGACTGGTTGTTATTTATATACATAGATAGCAGCTTGTTTGTTTTGTTTTGTTTTGTTTTTTAAATTATCGCTAAATGCCCATTAAAAAAATAATGTGAAATTAGTATACATTTAAGTAATTTCTGGTGGAAATTAATTTCATAAAATTTTATACTTTATTTTCTAACCATCTTACTGCTTTGCTGTTCACTGTTCCTTTTTCATAACAAATTCTGAAAATATACTTCTCTAGTTAGTCTTATTTAAATTTAATTTTCTGCTTATTCTTGTAGGTTTCAGTGATAGTCACAGTAACTTTACATAAATATTGAACTGTAATTTGCAAGAAGATAGACGATCAAAGACAGGCAATGCTATCAGTGATTTACAGACCATGCAAATTCATGGATTACAATGAGAATTCAATGAGATTGCATGGTAGATCAAGCTTTAATCTGGCACACAATGTATCACGTCATCTTATCTATCTAGATATTTATAGTGTACTGAACAGATAAACTTAAGTGCATAACTCAACTCATCACAGAGTAATAGACATCTGTTACCTATTCTTGAAAATAATGCGAGAAAAAAAAAAAAAAAGAGTATAGCAATTTTCCAGGTTCAAACAATGATCTTTACAATAGCCAATAAAAGTTCTGAGCAAGCTGAGTCACTTTTGAAGAAACCCGTCAAGAAAAACTGAGAGGACCTTCAGTAATCCCTCTATACCTTCATCTTAGCTACACAGACTCTATGAAATTCATGGCACACTCTTCACTGGTACAACCCCAGACATACTGTTGTCTGCTCTTTCAAATTTTAGACAGTCTTATTTCAAAAAAATTAACTGAAGAAATCAGCACTCTATTACCCCCTTTTAAGCATTTTACAGTCACATTAATTATTACTCTTAAATATAAACATTAATAACTACCTTTCATCTGAAGAAGACCTTTACATTAGAAAGCAGTCGATTCTCTGAGAAACTCCAGTGCTCTTCAGAAGAAATTAATATAGGCAAACACATAACACTAACTACTAATTCCATTAGTGTGGTGAAAAACTGCTTTACCTGTTTATGCATAGCAAACACACACATACGCATGTGTCTACACAAAATCTAACTGTCTACAGAATTTTGAGGCTCAACTGCTGCCTTAAATATCAGTATCTAACTGTTAAGATTTCTGATGAGTAACTGAAGGAAACGGGGACCCTGAAAAATGTTATTCTCTACTCTATCACCCTATATTTATCATACATTAAAAATAAATGAACCACTTTCATGCATAAAATAATTATGTGGAAAATGAAGCATAATTCTAAGTATTTTCAGATGTTTCTAAATGAAAGGTATTCTTTTTTACGTCCTTCTGAAACAGCTCATGATTATTTGATGCAATAAAGTAGAATGGAAATGGAAATTAATTATGCAGATAATACTTTTTGATATTTTTCCAAAACCACAACCCTTTAACTGTAATCTCGATTCTGACAGAAAAAAAAATGTTTTGTTATAAAATTCTACCAGTGTTTTCTAAATAAGATTTTTAAGCAATTACCTTCATATTCAAAGTAAAGGGTAAAGAAAATGAGATTATCTTCTCCAGACAGTAACTTGGCATGAGAAAGCAAACATTATTGTCTATTAAAAAGGCAGCACACTATCTTAGCTATAGCTTAGGTTAACAAACATTTCTGAATCAGAAGGTAGTTTCTTTCCCAAGGACCATGTCTCTTTTTGTTACTTCTGAAAGTTTGTCAGATGTTAGCTCTAAGTAAAAAATAAATAAATAAAAAATCTCACCTAGATAGCAGCACTGCTGGCCACTGTTTAGGAAGGTTTTTTTATATTTTCAATAGGTGGTCATTATGAATGTTTTAAAATGTGTTTAGAACAATTATATAGAAACATTGACTGATTTTTTTTTTTTTTTTATAAAGCTCAGAATTACCTTGGCTTGAATATTATTACTACACAAGCATTTTATGCTTAGTATTTTCCCCTTTATAGGTCTGTATGTTATACACTCAGATTGTTTTTACAGAGCACATCATAGGGAAGCAGCTTCATAAAACATTTTGAACTTAATTTTCCAAAAGTCTGAATTTGCTGGTTTATCCATCAGCAATTTTCACAAATTCCCAATGTCACACTTGACCAGTGTTTAATCCAATGCTCTTATATACACTCCAGCTTTGCAATTTTCTGCATGTCCTATACTGCTTTCATAAAAAACAACTTAGAAAGTGTTTCTTGCAAGTTTCTTCATTGGCTGTGCTACAGACAAGCAGCAGAAAGGAAACTATACAGGCTGAAGTGGAAAGCCCCTTAAAAAGTTAAACTCCGTTTTAAAGTCTGTAATATAATAATCTGATTACAAAATTTGCAAATGAACACAGTAATAGATTACATAGACAGTCACAAAAATATCTTTAAGAAGCTTCATAGGCAATGCCATTTTCTAGCCGAGCTCCTGCTCCCTCCTTTGCAGAAACTACAATGCTTACTCCTTTTGCTCCCTACCTACCTTTCTTGGACAGCCTGTGTATGTTTATCGCAGAACTCCAGTAGTGCCTGCTGTTCTGCTATGGCTCTATGATTTTAATAATGTCATTGACCTACTATTGCATATGAATTCATAGTTCCTATGTTTCCCATGCTCCAGGTGTTTGTGTACAGGCACTTGAGATGTTTCTCTGGTTGCCCCACTTCCTCAAAAAGAGTGCAAGAAAATACCTCATATCCCTGCCCTGTGCATGCTTCCCCCCAATCCCCTGTTCCCCAATAAACCTGTAAGCTTTGGTCACCAACCCCAATAAACCTATTTTAAAGACCTCCTCATTAAATTAGCAATTTAATGCGCTTGCCCCACTAAATAATAACTAGTTATCCAACAAGTTTAACTTAGTCTCAATAATCTAATGCTCAGAGTCAGAGAATAAATGAGTCCTTAATGTACAGAGAACAGCATATGTAGTATAATGCGTATTAGATTTATTTTAATATATACATTCTGAAAAATCCAAATATAATGAATATATATAT
>NW_009617201.1:96670-121766 GCF_000690535.1 Cariama cristata | reverse complement strand
GAGGCCATTTCTTCTTGTCCTATCGCTCGCTAGCAGGGAGAAGAGACCAACCCCCACCTGGCTACCCCCTCCTTTCAGGTCGTTGTAGAGAGCGATCAGGTCTCCCCTCCGCCTCCTCTTCTCCAGACCAAACCCCCCCAGCTCCCTCAGCCGCTCCCCATCAGACTTGTGCTCCAGACCCTTCACCGCCTTCGTTGCCCTTCTCTGGACATGCTCCAGCAGCTCAATGTCCTTCTTGTGGTGAGGGACCCAGAACTGAACACAGCACTCGAGGTGCGGCCTCACCAGCGCAGAGTACAGGGGGACGATCACTGCCCTGGTCCTGCTGGCCATGCGATTGCTGATACAGGCCAGGATGCCGTTGGCCTTCTTGGCCACCTGGGCACACTGCTGGCTCATGTTCAGCGGGCTGTCGACCAACACCCCCAGGTCTTTTTCCACTGGGCAGCTTTCCAGCCACTCATCCCCAAGCCTGTAGCGTTCGTTGCATGGGGTACCACCGCGCATGGGAGTACAGACAAGGTTTCCTTGCTGTGATAACCAGGACGGTTTTTAACTGTCAGGTGCTGGGGTCCAGAAAGCCGTGGTTCTCTGTAGGGCTGTGAAATGCAATATAACTTTTTCCTTGCCTTTAAGAAGTGCTCTGGAGGGTGAGGTAAGCCAGCAAGGATCCTGAGCTTTACCATTCCCTTCCCTATTGCTGATTTCTTTTGTTCCACAGTATCGAATTTCTCTGAGCACATAGAAAATTAGTGTAGAAGTATGGAGTGATTAAAACCAGGCAGCAGAACAGTAGGATCCCATTGACTTTCTGAAGGATTTTCTTCAGAGAATAATCTAGTAACTCAATATTTTGCTGTTGCTTACTTTTTTGCCACTTTGGAGACCTTTTAAAAATGTTCTTGTTTGCTGCAGAAATGGATTAGTTCTTGTTGAGTAGCCAGTTTTCTGTCTAGGTGATGGCCAAATATAAAATACTTAAGCAAAACTACCACCGTTGATTCTTCATCTGATACTCTTGACTCGCTATCACATATTCTGTGTGGGGTTAAATGAGTTCCCATGTTATGTATTTTTGCTACAGGAAATGATCAGTGTTTTTTTCATCACTGGTCCCCTCAGTATTTTGAGGGGGCAAAAAAGGAAAACCAAACCACAGCAGGATTTTCTTGAGTAGTTAGTTAAAGCTAAAACTGCAGCAGACACAGTCCCAGTGCCTTGCCGGGCAGGGCACTCCAACACCACTGGAGTTTCGGGGTTGGTACTGCTGCAATTTCTGTGCAGTTTCCTTTTGACATAGTGCAGTTTTGAGCTGCTGAGGTCCCCTGAGGCTTTCTGTGGATTGAGGGAGCCTTAGTTAAGCTTGATTTGATGCTGCCCTCTTGGAGCCAAGACAAAGCAAACCTTTTGTATCTCCTAAAGAACACATTATTCTCAGAGCACTTAATTTGTACCCTTTACATTTGCTAGTGAAAAAAGTCAGTGCTGTTCCTCCCTCCATGGGGTAGTACCAGGGGTTTATTCCCTTCTGCCTCCCCTGCACATCTGTTTTAACCATAACTGTTTACCTGTATTTGCCTGCAGGTCTTGACAAGGGTTCTTGTGTAAATAAGGTGGTAAAAATGAAGTGCAGGAGGTTATTTTGCTTTGAACCTAGTGCACATCTGGAGACCTTTTTTGTCCTGCTGTGCCCGTGCAAAAGGGTATCTCAGAAAGCAAGGGAAAGAAAATGTGCATTAATAAATATGTGATACTGCTTCACAAATAAGAGAAGTGGGAGAAGAGCAATAAAAACATTATCCACCAATATTGTGATCCAAGTAGAAAGTCTTGTAGCTGAGCTGGCAACATACGGAAAACCTAATCCCCTGGATATTTTCACAGGCCTAATCTGATGCCTCCTTTTCACTGCTGAGTGTTGTCCTATTTATTCTTACCCTTAGCCAGAACTCCTGCAGTAGATACAAGTGTGGGCTGGTGTAATACTCCTGAGGTTCTCAGTCCACATATCAGCTCATAAATCTCTCTCTCTGATGCATGTGGCAGAGCCTTAGCAATCGCTAAGCAGAAACCCCTTGCCGGGAGTGCCGGGGAGGTGGAAGCGTAGCTGCCCTGATCACACGCAGGGCAATGTGCTTGTGGAGCGACTCATGCTATGGTGTTTGACCAAACAGAACATGGTCACGTGTGGTTTACGCGGCAGCAAGGACCCCCCTGCCCAGCACACGCAGATGCTGGAGCCTTGCCTTTGCCGTGCAGATGTGAACCCGGCACAGTTCTGCCAAGGTTCAGCTGTCTGATGGGCAGCAAAACGTATGAGATGAGGAGCTGCTCCGTGATGTCAGGTGTTACGCAGCTCTGTACTTATTTATGCCTACATGGGCCATGGCCTGGGATAAAAGAAATGAGGAGGGTGAGATCCAGCATGCAAGAATGCCACAGGGTAGGACTAAGGATACGGAGATGAGGCAGCAGCTTAGGAATGTTTTTTCTGTACCCAGCTGGGCTTTGCTGCGTGGATGTAGAGTAAAGGTATTAGAGCTTTGAAATACACTTCTTTTTATTCTTAATTTGCATCCTCAGTTTATTTTGTTAGGACCCAGTAGTAACCTAATTTCTGTAAGTGCTTGCAGTTTTGCCTGGAAAGTCAAGGGTCAGTGCGATCTGCAGCACGCAGGGGGTGGAAGAGATCTTTGGTTACCTGCCTTGTGCAGGGCTCAGGGACTGAAGGTTAGGTTCAGAGAGGTGTCTTGTGGAGCCGGTGACGTGCGTCTTACCCTCCTGAGATTTCCATGAAAAGCCATGGCACGCACCAGGGTGGGCCGTAGATATTGCACAATAGAAGCCCATAGGAAGTATGTGAGAATTGTAAGACAGAGGTGCTCCTTCATGCCGAGAAATCCAGGAGAGCAGAGCCACATGCCTAGGCAAGGCGATGGGAAAGTAATGAAGCGTGCAAGCCTTGCATCAATTCTTGCTAGCCAGCTCTTGTGCTCTCCCTTGCTACATCTCTGTGCGATACCCAGAATGAGGGCAGCTCCGTTTTGGCTGTCTTATCTAGGCACTGAGTAATGCAAGCTATCAGTAGGAAAAATTAAAAACCGTTCTGGGATCTTTTTATGTAATCTATGTAAATCTATCTAGATAGTGTGTGTTTGCTATGCCTATTATAGTCTCATATTTTCTGTGCTGCATTTCTGTTGCTTTACATGTCTGAGATAATCCTTTTCTAAAACTGGAGGGAAAAGTGGCACTGACTAGCAAGATAAATCTGATTTACCTGCAGTGGTAACAAAAATGTTCAAGAGCTGTTCTCTGGGAAGAAGAGGGCAAAAGCATTAAATGCATTTTCCATACAGCAGTTCTCCTTTATTGGTTTCTTTTTTGTTTGGTTTGGTTCGGTTTCAGTGAGTGAATAAGATCTGCACACTTTATTAATAGTTAGGAGGACCGAGTGAGCTGGCTTTTACTCACAGCCCTGCTGTTATCTCAAATGCACAAATAAACTACAGCTAAATTGCAGAATTAATCACATTAAATTTTTCGCCCCTGATAAGAAAAATGCCACTTTATTTTGAGCGTGGAAAACAATTTAGCCGAGTTCTTGTGGATGTGCAGTTTGCTTCCAGTTCAGCATCCCGCGGCGTTCCTTTAGATCTTATCATTGCTGCTGCATTAGTGTGTCTAAGCAGCATTCCAGTGATTATAATATCCACCTTCCTCAACTGCACTGCTAAATGAACGGGGACAGAACAGCTACTGACACCCTTGCTATGGAGGAAGGTTTCCTAGTATCCAGTCTACCCACTGCAAAAGAAATGCACTCTGAGAACTACAAGCCTTGGCAGGGTTGTTTTTCCCTGTAGAGTTTGGGGGCTCCATGAAATGTAGGTTTTTTGAGGGGTTGGTGATCAGATGTCTCTGGGATCTGGACCTGTGGACAGAGGCAGCAGCAGCTGTTTACCAAAAAGTCCAGAATCCTTTTATTATATGACATGCTGAAAATTTGGAAGGGCCTAGGCTCCAGATGTGATTTGTAATATTGCTTGGTCTGCTGACGGCCTTACTCCAGCCTGCGAGGATTGCTAAACCACAGAACACCAGTACCTGCGCTTCGGGAGAATACTGGAGATGGTGGGAACAGAGAAAACTCACTGCTTTTAGCAGAAGGAGGTGAAGGAAACTGTGCTGGAACTGGGACGAGGAAATTTTGGAGGCAGAAGGGAATGCAGCCTAACAAACCGTGCAAGTAGGGCTAGGCTCCAGACCTGAAGCCGAGTCCTTTATGGGGCATTGGTAGGTTTGCTGTATGCGCAGACCCACTCGGCACTATAAATGTCATAAACCGTAGTCATAAAAAAATAACAAGTATGTCTGAGGAAACCATGACCTGATTATAAAAAAGCATTCTAGTTTCACTGAATGAACTATTTCCTGAAAGTGATTAACTCAGATGGAGTAATAAATGAAGTAATAAATCTCTGCATTTGATCCTCTGGGTTTAATCCATGAGACAAGATTTATGACTGGACCCATTAACTCTGGTACTGGGAAAACGCTCTTCATCTCTCATCCGCATGATATTAATTTGGAAGGTTTGCATTCAGACAGGTACATCTTAGCTTTTGGTTGAAGTAGGGAAAACTTTTGAGAGTATTTCACACCGAAAATGTGCAGGATATGGTCCCAAAGCAGTACTCCTCTGATGTATGCAGCATTTTGCTGGTTATTCTGAAATTAAGCTATGGTCTGACTGAAACCTGAAAAACGAGGAAAATCCTTTTAAAGCTTCAGTCCATTCTGAAATTCATGCTGTTGCCAAGTGTGTTGGCTACTCGCGGATCTATTTCTGCACAAGAGAAGGCCGTATGAACTGCAATGTATTGGCCCGGCAGGATGTGTTAATGGAGAATGGAGGGCTTAACTCTGCATTTCACTGTCTGTCTGGATTTAAGCTGGTCTACTGCAGGCATGTACAGGCAATTTGAAGGTCCAGTATAGATATTTGTACATTTTAATAGTCTGAACGATTAGAAAGACACAAAAGCATATAGGTGCGTTATGTAGGAGAGTCAACCAAGCCAAAAGACCAGATCTCAACAGATCTGGGCTTTCAGGTAGTTCAGCACCAAGAGTGAAAATGACCTCCTATCTGGGCACTTGTAAGTGCCTATAAAACAGCATGACTTCGAAACCTTGCAAGAAATCTAGGAACCTTATTTTTAAATAAGGTTTTAGCTCCAGATCTTGTGTCTGTACCATTCCGTAGCAAAAAGTAAAGACTATCAGTGGAGCTTGCTATACAGAAGCGTTCAGCTGCTATTGTATGTTGAAACCTTAGGAGCCACAGTCTTAGAGTTTGCCTCCTACAGTCCACAGTATCTTTCTTAGAAATTGTATTTCAAGATGCCTTCCATAGTAATGAAATAGCTACAGAATGATGTGCAATATTGGCTGACAGTTAAGGCATCATAGCTAATAAGGTCGAGTGAGATCTCATCGTTTCTTCCTTAAGTTGTTTGAAAATGGATTTTTAGCTTCTAAGGTTAGAAAAACCCCTGCTAAATAAAAGTTTCACAGGTGAGCTAGAAGCAATATCCCATTTTAGGGTTCTTTTAATTGAATTAGTGCAGAAGAGCCCTGCTGTCTGTGTATCATATAATCCAGTGGTCGCAAGTAAGAGTGGGGTTCTGTGTGTGTATATATGCATACGTGTGTATATATATGTATAGTAAAAAACACCCACTGCTTCGAGTGACTGTAAGTGCCCATTTTCAGATTGTTACTTCTGACACTAATGGGGAAATAAGTTCCTTTACAGCGTGCTTTCAGACACTAATATAATAAGAGTGTTACTATCCACAGCATTCAAGGTCCCTTAACATCAGTGAGAGCTTAATTGTAAAATATTACCCCATAATGAGGACATGCAGTGTTTCGTGAGTGTAAACTTTAAGGCTGCTCCAATTACAGGTTTCCCTGTAGCTACTTTGGAGAGACACAGACCTCTCTGCGGGCTTTCAACAAGCAGAGAAAGATGTAGTCCGTGTTATGGGCCGATCCGGCGCATGCTGAGCTGTCCTGGCTGACTAGTCCGTGGACATCAAAGAAAGCCTTTGGAAGATAAAATCTTGGCATCGTATGGCCAGCTAGGATTTCACTTAGGCTCCATAAATTAAAGCGGGTATGTACATTTTTTTCAGATTTTGGACTTTAAGACCAAGCACTACCCTGAGGTAGGACTCTTTTAAAGTCATTAAGACTGCAAAATGGAGCTGTGCCACTAAATATCTGGAGAAGAAAGATTTCTTTCTCTCACTCTTTTTTTTTTTTTTTTTTTTTTTTTTAAAAAAAAGCTGGCGAGGTGGCCAACTGTGAAGGATTGGTTTGGAATGAGTCTCCGGAAGGTGATTTAAATTAGTAAGCTGCACAGAAATTTCCACACTTCTTATGTGATCATTTCTGACGTTCAGTGTTAAGTTAAAGTGTTCAAAGGCTGTCCGCAACCAGGCACTCTCTCTGTAGTTCAGCACCCGCATTCGCGTGGCTTGTGTGCAGCAATGCTGCCTGCACCCCTGCCTGACCAGCCCCGCGTGCTTTGCTCTGCCGGCCGCTGGCTTCGGTCCCCTGGGTTCCATAGCGTTGACGCAAATGATTTTTAAGCGAATGATGGGACACACTGAATTTCAGGAACTTCTCCGGGCTGCCCACAGG
The DNA here is from genome assembly GCF_000690535.1 of Cariama cristata. Lineage (NCBI taxonomy): Eukaryota > Metazoa > Chordata > Aves > Cariamiformes > Cariamidae > Cariama > Cariama cristata. Next base: position 115,052 of record NW_009617201.1, on the reverse strand, counting down.
AGGCAAAAATATTGTTAAAATTCAGTTTGCCTCTGGCCTAATACAAATTGTGTGCTAAAGCAAGGCGTGATGCTCTGCAGAGCAATTGAGCTCAGGCTTGTCAGAGGAGGAGGAAGACCATGATGGTAAGATGGGTAGTGCCCGAATCGCAGCCATCCAAAACCTGATGGTGGATGTAGCTGGGAGATAGGACCTGTTCTCGGGAATGCTTTTGGAAATGAAGCTTGTGCTGTGCCACTCGAAATACCCATGTGCCAAAGTTTCCGACACACTTTTAACGCTGCTCTGTGTTTTGTGATGCCGTCCTGGGTGGCTGTGGGTTGGTGAGTGAGTGAGCTGCCCTTGCTGTCTGCGTCTAGAGATCTCACCGATGTCGGGGGTGTGTTGCCCAGGGTGGCTGTACATGTGTGAGCTGCAAGGGCCACGGTTCCTGTTTTGTGCCCAGATGCCCTCGTGGGTACCTTAGCATGCTCTGCTTTTGCTCTTGGTCAGCTGTTAATTTTATACAGTAATATAAACACTTCAACACTCCTCCATAGCTAGTAGATCTGGAAGCAGTTAATTAGCTGAGTACAACCAAAGCCCAAGTGAAAAATAGATTCCCTTCCTCTTTGGAGGTATTTCTGAAGAGCCAGATGTCTGTCATCTGCCGCAGCATCCAAATGCCTGCCTTCAAATGCCGGACAAACACAGGATGGGTGGTGGTCATGCAGAGTGCCGGACACAGGGCGGGGGAGATGTCTGGGCTCTCCCGACTGTCACAGCAGCAGAAACACAGAACCACTCCTTCTGCATCATTGCGGTTTGCTGGTGGTGTAACTTTGCAGAATTTAACCCCTGGCCCTGCTCGTGGGAGCTCCTCCGATCATCCCGCTCCCTTCCCTGCCCAGGAGCGAGGGAGTGTGGTCACCCGTGCTGATGGAGCGGGGAAAACATACAGGACTCTCGGCGGTGGGTCTGGCCCACGACATCGCCTGGCTGTGCACTTGAGCAACCCATTTCTTCCCCTTTGGTTTATCCTTTCAAGCCCTTGCACGGGGGAATAATCTGTTTCCATTTTATTCTTCCCACTCAACTCAACATGACCGCTCGCATCAGCTACGTTTACAAGATCAGGCTCCCTGGTTTGTAAAGCTGTGCGTAGTTCATCTCTGTTGGTAAACTTCTTTTCTTACTTGCAAATCTACCCAAGAGAAAACGGTCAGAAAATGTGTTACTGGCTCAGAGACTCACTAACCTAGCATTTAACGATGGTTGAAAGGTTTTCTCTATTTTTATGTAGAGTGCAGATCAATAAATCTTTAATAGACATCCATTTCTTTAGATAATGTGTCTTTTGAGCTACGGGAATGCTAAATTACCTACAACAATGAGTTTCAGTACAGAAACAGAAAAAGAAAAGCCCACATACAAAATTTCAGCCTGGGGAATTTTATGTTTTAATCAGTTTGCTTAATAAAATCCAATAAGGCTGTTGCAGTTGTCAGCAAGATACTTTTCAGAAATCTGACACTTACAGCTGTCTCATTTATTAATGGGAATCACAAAAATAAATGGCAAATACAAAGCATTCACCCAAAGTTGTGTTAACTCCCAAGATAGCTTTCTTATTTTGTTGCCTCACTAGCTTAAGTTTATAATCACAGCACTGCAGATCTGATGTCTTTGTACTGAATTTTTAAATAATCCTTAGAAGAACGAAAAATCAGGCGTCTAACCAATTAAGACTTGGGCTTTGGATTCAGAGTTACAGACACTTCAAAGAAAGCTAAGTTTGCCCAAAAAGACGTTTTCCCATGTCACTTTTGGTTCAGTTGTGAATTGTGAGATGCATTTCGTAAAAAAAGGCTGGCTGTTTCATATTTAAAAGCCATCTAACAAGCTTGTGGTTGTAACACTGACCATCATGTTTAAAAAGTAGTTGTATATATTATAACATAATAAGATAATAAATAATACATATCTGTCTATATCTATCTATCCGCCCATCCATCCATCTAGCCATCCATCCATGTAAATCCATTCCTCTTAACTGTGAAATTACGAATAGCAAATAATGCTCGTTCTCCCTAATAGGCTTTATTTTTTCCTAGGAATGATTCTGAACTTAAACCTCAGATTTAAAGGAACTCTTATTTCGATCAGGTTTGCTTACAAATCTAAATTTTCTGCGTGACACCGAAAGTGTCTGTGCAACCAAAATGCAGATCTCCCCTTGCATTCGGCAACCACTTTTTGTGCTTGGCCTTTCTTTTTTGGGGCAAGAAGTCCGGTGATAAACCGTTATTGGCATTTACAATTTGTTACACTTCACTTGCATGCGGTCTGCATCAAATGATGCGGGAGCAAGACAGACTTCACTGGTGTCCAGGCAATACCTGGGATTATCTAGAAGGGGACCAGGACCGTCCCTTTGTGCATCAAACGCGTACAGAGGCATGGCCCTGCTCAGGCGGTTGGTCTCTGCGTGAGGACGAGGACCTCTTGGGTCCAGATCCCAGCAGTGTCTCCATAGGCTGCGGTCAGCTAAATGATGTTTTCTGTTACCTGCTGGTGGCAGATAAAAGTCCCCACCGCCCTTGGCGGGGCTGTAAGGAGGCTCGGTGAGCTGTTTGGGGTCTGGGAGGCAGGCGGGGGAGCACACCGTCCTCACGGGGAGCATCGCTGCTTTGCATCAAGGCGGCTGCTACCGGCTGCAGGCACCAGGGATGCCAGTTTTAATAATTGAAAGCTTTGCTCCCCTACACAATTCAGAGCTTTATACTCTCCTCCTACGAAAACTTCCCGATTCCTTTTGCTGCTGGTAAAACGCCCGTGCCTGCGGGCAGTTGCCAGCTGCCTGCTGATGCCGACAGCTGGAAATGGGCATTTCACCGCGGGGCACGGGGACCACGGAGGCTCATCCCTCTGCAGCTCGGCAAGCGGGCGAGTCTGCAGGGATGTGCTGGGACAACCTGGCACAGGCGGCCCCCGGCCCCTGGGAACAGGCACGTTCCCGTGAGAGGAGGGGATGGACAAGGCAGGGGTGAGGTTGGGGTGGTGGGGAGACGGCAAGAGAAATACTTGGTGTGGTGGGATGCCAGTGAGACCAGTGCTGCAGAGCAGTGATATTCACACAAGTAACCATAACTCTTTTTGGCTGCCCTTGTGTCCTCGTTATGAATTATTTTAATTTCTTCTGCAGATTTATTAAGCGCCTCTTGTCCTGGTCACTCAGCACTTATTTACCAAGTTAAACCAAGTAATAAGTTACCTGTGCTTGCCTGGGCACTGGGGGCAATGCAAGAGAACGGCAGTTATTGTGTTAGGGAATGAAAGTCAGGCCAGGAGTAAAGAAAATGGGAAGGCTTCTACTGTAGTTCCTGCTTTTGCCTTCTGCTGAATCACCCTGGAGAGAGGAATCCGTACTGGAAGTTCGGAGAAGACCTCGGCTGTCCCCAGGGCCTTAAAAGTACGGAGCCTCCCGACTGATGGATAAGCACGGATTTTCTTCCTGCTGGAGCCTGTGTGCGCAGTTGCTTTTTGTGACGGCTCCTAATATTGACATCAAAACGCACCTTCTCCCCAGCAAAGACCGATCCAGTCTGAGAACTTGCTCCTTCCATTTATTCTGGCTCCACTTTGTCTTCTGCACCTACGTTGCCGTGGGGCTGCGTTTCCCCTGGTGATTCTCAGACCGGTCAGGTATTAGCCGGGCACGTGGGAGCTTTGTGGCTGGTTCCACAGTTGGCCCTCCTCCATGGAGCCCATTAAAGCTTTTATGCTACAATTTAGGCTAAGAAATTCTGTTTTATCAATTTTATTGTCCTCAAGGTATCACGGTGAATGTCAGACTGGATTATACAAATTAAGATGGTTTTACTGAGAGCCTGTTAAAGGCTCTGTGCTAATTTTATAATGTAGTTTATAAAGTGCTTCTGCTAACATTGAATTGATTGTGAGCGAAGAGGCAGAGGCTGTTTGGTCTTTTGATACGTTGCTTCTCGGTAGAAGCAAGAGAGTTGTGGAGTTTAGTGAAGAGTGTCAGATAATCGTAGCGGGTTCCCAGCATTTGGTCGTTTACAATCCCCATACGTTTCCTGTGCAAACATTTTCCCTTTTCTGATGCTTGTTTTTGCTGACCCTCTCTAGTCAGGAGACAGAGTTTCATTATTAATCTGTAAATCAGAGACATTTAATTGGCTTCTGCAATTTCAGTATGGGTTTGGTCATGTTCCAGTGGAAAAAACGTTGCTTTGACCAACCACTGCGGTATCTGTTTTTCTAAGCAGGAGACAGAAGAGTGAGCAGAGATAAGACACAGCCAAGCAGAGAATGCCTTTTCTAATTACAGATGGCCCGTTCTGTTCTGCTGTGGACAAAAGGACAAACGTAATATACTGGAGAATATAACGGCATAACTGTATATATGTGTGCTTAATATTAGGGGGAAAAAAACGCATGTGAACTTGAGTGTCTTCAATAGAAGGAATATGCATGTTTCTTTGGAATAAACCGGCAGTTTGTGAAAGGGAGAATTTTCTTCTATCTTTCTGCCTAGCTGGAGACTGGGGGCACAGCTACAATGCTGTTTACATTCACGGCCATACTCGGATCAGTTCATAATGAAGGCAGATGAAGGCAGGCTCCTCTAATGACTGGAAAGAGTCCAGAGTATGTCAGGAATTTCTGAGGCTCTTTCTAGGGTGCGCTGCAGCTAATTAGATCCAAGGAATAATTAAAAAAAAAAAATAATTAAAAAAAGTAGAGGAAGTGCAAATACAGATTGCAGAAGTAACCTCAAGGGTCTTTGCCATTTCTAAGCTGTCTTCACTTGAATCTGATTTGAGGGGGGGGTGTAACTGCATTTATTGACATTTCTATGTACATCTCACAACCCCAGTAAGATGGGCACCTCCTTCCTCCTTTCCTTCCAGCTCTTGGAGTGCCTCCATGCTGGTTAGGCTTTGTGCACCCCGTCGGTACCTGGGAATGTGTTTTTAACTTCCACATGTAGGCATCTCTGCGAGTGTCTCGTTTGCTCCTCTCCATTTGAAGCTGTGTGAGAGCGCGGGCACACCGCTGAGAGTCACGTAAGGAAGTACAATTCCAGAGGTGTGCGTATAGGCTAGGCTTTAAGCATGGCAAGACTTAATCTCTTCCGGAGGTTGGCAGCCTGCACTGGGAATCAGCAGGCTCTTGCCGGGCTCAAATAAAATGCAAAGAAAGGCTCAGGGGGAGTCGAGCATCAGTGTGCAGGAATGTGGGGCGAGATAAGGCTGGGCTGCTCGGCGGAGAAAGTGCTGTCCCTGGGGCACCTCGAAAGCGAGGATTGGGGGAGCAGGTGGGGTGCAGTGTCCCATGGACCGGGAGAAGCTGGGCGGTTGCTGTCAGGGTCTCCATCACCCAGGAAAAGCTTGCTCATCCCCACAGCTACTGCAACTTAAATCATGCTGCCTTAAATAAACAGAGCGAGGAGGGTTAAAGCTTTTAGCTGTATTTTCAGAAGCCATTACAAGGAGCTGATAAGAAAGAGTGAAAGAGAGAGCTGGTTTGGAGCTAAAGATCTGGGTGGTGCCTAAAGACTGGATGCATAAGAGATGGCTTTGTGGTACAGGGATACTGGAGCAGCCTTGTCGCAGGGGGAGAATTGCTGGGCTTTCCCACTTGACCTCTGGTGGGAGTAGATGGGCTTCAGGGGCTCGCAAAGAGCTTTGCAGAGGAGCCCTCTGCTCTGCCAATGCTCGCAGGTCTGTGCCAAGGCTCGGAGGCCAGCGGCTGCTGTCTCTTCTGGACCCCTCTGTTTATTTGCCTTCAGAGAGTCTTTGAAATCCTGCTGTATGAAGTCTTGCCTCAATATATTTTTAAGAAACTCCACAGTTTAATGGGAATAAAAAGAAACTTCCCTCATCCTGCATTTGCTGAACTTGTTTCCCACTGAGGAATATGAAGTTGTTTTAAATAACTGCAAAACTTGAGAAGGAGCTACAGGAGGGACTTTGAATTTCTGAATCCTTAGGTGTGATCCTGGAGACTGGCTACAGAAATCTGTTTTGGAGTATTTGGGGGGTGTGTACAGGCTGCAGGCCTAGACTCTGTTGTGCTTGATAATGCCAGGGATTTTCTGTATGAGCAGATAAATGCAGGTAACAAATATTGTGGAGGGAACAAAACTCACAAGGACCCCAGGAACCCCAGTGCAAAGCATCTTTTTTCTCATTTATACTGAAATTTACCTTTATGGTCTGCAAGCTGTATTTCTTCCAATGCTCCCTGTCTTTTAATGAAAACAAGGCCCTTCCTCTGACATTATGTGATGCTTTTGTTTTATACAGATTACACTGAAATTCTCACTTACAATGTTATTACAGTTTATAATCCCCTGAAACTCCATTACGAATCCTCTTGTAGTAACAAGTACCTGGCTCTCACGTATGCAAATGCCTTATCTCAGGAGAGCAGCCGGGCACAGCCGGTGCCCTTTGCTGAACACTTCAAGGTACGTGCTGCGATAGCTTCTTTCTTTTTGTGCGAGTTTATCCCAAAAGGAACCTGCCCTCCAAGAAATCAATAATGCTTCTATATTTGTCCAGGAGTTTTTGTGGGTTTGCTTAGCTGCGCCAACACTTATCCCAACCAGAAAAGTTACTGAAGCAGAAAGATAAATTTTGACCCGCTGCTACCAGAAATACGTTGTGACTCTAAACTTGTGGGGTATCATGCTGTATGTGCGATCTGACTCGTCTGTGGTGATCAGCAGCAGTGTGTACTTTGAAGTAGCTCATTTTGCATGTTAAAAGCAAAAATAGTAATTACAATTCTTTATAGTCTCCTGCAGTACTCATAGCTCCTTGGAAATGTGCAATGAGCGGACAGGGCTTGGCTTTGCTACCTCCCAGCCAAGGGGATCTTCTCGTCTCACCAGCAATAACTGAAAGATCTGAATTTCTTACAAACTGTCCAGTCTAATCTTAGGACTTGATTTGTCTCTAACGTCTTCCTGCCTAGACTTCTCCTCAGCTAATGATAGGGCCTGTTTATCTTTCTGCAGCACTGGGGAAAAACTGCAAACTCGGGAAACTGCCACTTGTCCTTGCTATAAAAGTAATTAAGGAACTTGCTGTATTAACATGCGCGAAGTGAAGCCAGATTGCATGCTCTCCTGAGACCCTGGGGAGAGAGAGATACTAGGGCGTTATCACAGGAACGTTGGGGCTTCGTCTGGGCTAATTGAACTGTCATAAGCAGTGCATCAGTTAAGACGGTCGGATACATCTCCATTGCCAAATCCACAACTGACAACGTGGCTTTCTCTGAGGAAAATCCTGGCCTCGCTGCAAGGCCTTTGACTTTGCAGCTAGGGGTGGGGAGGAGAGAAGGTTAAAAAGAAGAAAAGGGAAAAAGCAGAGGAGGAAAAAAAAGGCTAGGGCCTAATTGAAGTTAGAAGTGATCTTATTTTAGAGAATGTTTTCTTAACAGAGTGCTGTAACCCTCCGCCTCGGCATTTTGGATTAAGTTACTGTTGGTAGAGATAAGCTCCATTAGGGCTGTCACTTCCAAAGGAGGCTTTTCCATGGCCGTTACTCTCCCTTCCTCCCCCAAACCTCAGGTACAACAATAAAAACATTAACGGGGGCCAGAGTGGGCCATGAGGATGAACTTTTTATTACTATGCAAATGCAGGCAATCTAGGAAATAAATATTTCATGCGTGCCTCTCTTCACAAGGCGTGTTTTGATTCCAGGCTCCTGGTCCCTCAGCCAGGTGGCTGGCTGCGAGGGCTATTGTCTTAACCAGGGTATTGAACTTATTTTGGTTTCTTGCCGGCTGTTATCTGGGGACCAGTCAGGGGACCGGCCGTGTTGTGCTGGGCCGGCTGCCTTAGCGTTGCCACGAGAGGATCGGAGCATCTGGGTGTGTGCAGCCGCTTCCCAAGCCTGTAACGCCGTGTTGCACATCCTTCCCGGGAAGTCAGCTCGGGAAGGGAAGGTCTGCAACAGTTACAGAAGCGGTTGAAACAGTTTTCTCTGCACTCCCCTAGCGGGTAGCGAGGCAACGCTACAGACAGATGTACGACCAAGATGCGAGTAGGACAAGCTGCCATCCAGCGTGATGACCCCGCTGTGTTTTTGTACAGCACCGAGCGACGCAGGCAGGGCCACAGTGCTGGGGTGCTCGTAAGAGTGGTTTGAGCTAAGGGCAGATCTGCTTGGCGCAGGTGAAGGTGCAGGTTCCCTCAGGCTCCCCCAAGGACACTGGCAATGCCTTTGAGAGAAACAGCACGTGGTCCCCCAGCACCCGCTGATGGGCAAAACGCTGACGGCGTCTGTGGCGGGGTTTGCTGTGGTCCCTCGGGCTGGGGCTGGCAGTAGGCATACTGCCCAAAAAGCCTCACGTGCTTGGGAATAGCAAGTTATAGCTGGGTCCTGCCTCTCTTCTGTCTTCCTCGACCACTTTGCAAGGAGCAGCTGCAGTTTCACCTTGCAGCATGCCCGCGCGATGGGTAAAGGCTGCTGTACCTTTTGTTCAGCAGGCAGTTGTAAAAAGGCCCAGCCAAAGTGATGGAGGACTCGGCAGTGAAGTTCTGGATGGGTCTCAGGATTGAAGTGCTCACTTGCTCTTTGCTTGACCATGATTTTAATGAACGCTTATCACAATATATATGCAAGGCAAAAAACGTGAGTCAATACATACCGCAACCTGAGACCACGCAGGCGGCATTCTGCTTCAGATGCGCTCACCCAGGAGGAGTAAAAGCCTCTTAATGTGTTCAGAGCATTAATAAGCTTAAAGTGGATTTGAAGAAAAGGTAAGAGAATTGTGAATTAAATATTGATCCTGGTATTTCATTGTTGAATTGCAGACCTTCAATTGCCCATGGATTATTCTGCCATCGAATCATAGCAGCTAGAGATGGAAAAGCCGTACAATTATCCCATTCATCTCCTTGCCAATGGAAGAGTGTTCCCCACAGTACATTCTTGTAGTGGTTGAAGTTGATTACTTAATTCCAATTACTGACAGTATACTAATTGCTTAGGCTGTATTCCAATTTTTGGCAGCCCTCCCATCATGTTAACTCCTTATCTAGAGGTCTGCCCTGCCTTCTGGAGGAGGATCACGTGAGTGGTTTTGAATAGGAACTTTTAACATAAGCCAAAGTTTCCCCCTATTTTTTTTTTCTATTCGCCTTCATTTCTGACAGCGTCTGTTCATGATCCACCTGAGCTTTATAAAATAAACAGGCAAACTCAAATGCCTCCAAATGAGTCATTTAAGGAGAGCAGACATGTGTCAGCACTCCCCAGCCATGATTGCTTTCCATTCAATGTGCCCTGGTCACTAGCCTCCAGCGGATGATTTTCTGATTTTATATACTTCTAAATAAATTAAGGCAAAGTATCTCTGCCAAAATCTAGCATCAGATTCACATCATTTTTTTCCCTGCCATTAGAGAATTATCCTCCAGCAATCCTTAGTTCCGGAAATCAGCCTTGATGAAAAGGAAATACTAACTTTCTCTGTTACCCAGTGGTAAACTCACCCTTCAGCCCTTCACGATCTTCTCTCTCCTTAAAACTGCCCTGTTTTACCCCAGGCCGTGTTGCTGTCAGGGAAGAATTAGCTGTGCACTGGCGAACATCAGAGGGCAATGGGCAGTTCTTTTAAATCATTTATTTATTCACTCATACATTTTTTGGCCAGCAAATATGTGTGAGCAAAGGTTTCTTGATGGGACTGGGCAGCCAGAAAGGTACCAGATGGAAAGGTTGGCAGAGATGGGGGTCATGGGAGAGCAAGGACAAATCTGTGAAGTTTATTTAAAAAAGAAAGCACTAGTGATGGAGCTGAGGGGTAAAGGCTGGTGTGGGTCTGGGGAGAAGATGAAATGCTTGAAGGTGGATAAAAGGACTTTTCTTCTGTGTATGTGTGCACTGCAGAAGCAAGTAGCAAAAGGCAGCTGGGGCAGTAGCAGCAGACTGGAAGGATGCTCAGCATCCCCAGCACAGCCCAGTACCATGGGGGGACAGTGGGCACCGAGGGTCTGGTGGGCTGCCTGTGCCCACAGATCTCAGCTGGCCCTGGAGGTGATGGGAGTGTGAAAGCAAAGCCTTGCAGCTCATAGCAGCATCGGGAAGTCTCCGAAAGGACCGCGATAAAGAGGCTTAGTTTTGACAGGTGAGGGCATGGCGCTGCCAGATGAAGTGACATCGGATAAATGACTCTCATTTTCAACCACATCTCTGGCGCAGAGTTTTGTGAAGGAAGATTTCCATTGACTGTTGCTGGGGATTGCAGCCAGAAAGAAGTAAGTCAGTAAGAGAAAGTCCACTTTTTAAAGAAGTTTACAGAAGACAGACAGCCATGTGAAAGCAAATCTATTAGACCTCCAGGCATGTAAAATTAAAAGAATTCTGCTCAGTCATGAGATGACACAGAGATATGTCAAGCTTTCAGCCTGAGAGCTATAAAATGGCTTCAAGTCTTGGCTTTGCTTTTACTTTGAGCATCCCAATTGAGTGCTGAACGAGAGAATAGCTGAAGAGCAGGCAGGCTGAAAATGAGCCTGAGCGGCTGAGCTGCTGCTTTGAACGTGCGTGGCTTTTCACTGCCACACAGCTTCATCATTTGAGGCTCGCCAAGTTTTTAACCTGATAAAATGAACTAGGCAAAGGGAAAGGAAAATGCGTGAAGGGAAAATGTTACATCTGTCTACAGTTTAAGCTGAGCCTTTGTTCAGGTTACAGAGTGAAGTAAGGTTCACAGGAGTTATTTTAATATTTCAGTAACTGCGGTCAAGACCATGGTTGCGTTTATGACTGGCAGTGTAGAATAACCTACAGGAAACATAATCTGTCCTGAAGAATACACAGTCTGAGACGGGGGTGCTGTATGTTAACTCAGAGCGTAATATTGAAAGGAGCTACTGTGTCCCCTGATAGTTGCTTATGAAAGAAACGTATTGCCAGTTACTCTGGTTATTTTATGTAACATCCAAAACAATTCCCACCATCACCTCTGAACAATAGTTTGTGGGGTTTTAATCTTCTATTTGATGGTTCATGTGGCCATTCTCTCAAAACGTGAATTGTGTCTCCATTAGAGATGGCTATCTAAAGCAAGAAAACATCCCACTTCTTTCTGCTTACCTTATGTTGGTGTATAGCTTGTGGCACATGCACTTGACTGCTCTCAAACCTCAGTATAGCCTGTGTATTTCCATCCCTTGTAATATGAATCTGAACCGAAGTGATGATAAGATGATGCAGGTGGTATGGGCCCCATGGGTCTCACACCTTAGCAGGCAGTTATCTTTAGACATAATTTTTTTTGTTTGAATAGCACATCATTTTGTACTTACAACTATGGCATTCCATAATTAGGGGCTACTTATATGTAAGAGATTTTAAAAATTCACTTACTTTCATTAATTTCCATGCCAATTTGTATGATAAGATACTTGTGTTTAAACAGATGAAAAAAATTACTACGAAGAAGGGATCAGGCATCTTTCTGTGTTCTCATAGGACAAGGCTGAGCGGGCTGAGATTACAGGAAAGGAAATATGGGATAGTTGCCTGGAGAAGTGGTCAGGTCTGCACTGAAGGGGATTAAAAACTTGCTGGACGTATGTCATGAGCGTGACCTAAGTTGAGTGGATCTTGCTTGCGGACTGAAGGGTGACGTCTGTTTTCAGTGATTCCCAAGAGTCAGGGAAGAGAGATAGCGGGTCTTACACCAGTTACTGCTGTTCTGCCTGGATTTAGCTCTCCTCGTCCAGGCTGGGTTGTAGGATTAAAGGTCTGTAACACCCGAAAACAGTGCTGTATTTGTGCTAGTGCACTAATTTGGAAACACAACATAATTGCAAAGAAAGGTCAATGACCTTATTCAGAGTTAAGTGGAAAGATGTATGGTCCAAAGGGGAGCAAGCTTTTGGCAAACAAAAATAGCCAAATTTAGTAAAGCAGAGGAGCATAAATCACTGGGCAAATGCCCTTCTGTTATTGTTTAAACTGTAATGCTCTTCTCTTTCAAGGTTGCTCTCCAGTTGAACCTTAAGCAGTTGTGAACAGAAATTTTAGGATCTCCTTCCCGAATAAATAACAGCTCTGGAAAGCAGGTGCAGATTTACAGGGTGGTGATGAATGACTGCAGAGGCCTTGGCACTCCATTAACACTGGCGGGTATAGAGTGTCCTCCCAGGTCACACAGTGTGGTTCTCAACTCTTCCATCCACTCTCTGTGAAGTTTCTTTAAAAAGCAATCAACCTCCATCCTAGATGGGACGTTGTAATGGACAGGTGGAGGGGATTACAGAGCTCTAGTCTTCCAACTCTTCTCCCAGTAGATGTTGCCATCAAGGCAGCTCTGGAAAGAGAAAAAGATAAGGAGGTAACTTCTGGTTCTTTTGCCTTGCTGTGATTACCTATTTCACTATGAAATATTGAGGAAGTGGTTCTGGTGCTTTTGCTAAGAACGCTTTGGGACAGATGCTGGTGGTCACGCATGGCCCATCTGGCTGGTGGGAAGACTTCCCAGCAGCCCAAACGCAGCAATGCTGTCCTGTGAGCATGGACCTTTGAAACGCTCTGAGCGATTACTGGCTTTCAGTTGTGCTACAGAACTACTAAGCAATCCATGTTCCATATGAAATTAATATGTGCAGGTATGCATGGAAAACCAAGCAAGCAAGCAAAAGTATATTTTCAAATGCTCAATGTTTTTTTCCTCCAGCTTTGCAGCTGAAGGAGAGCTTCCCAGAGAGTCGGGGCTGGACTGTCAGTTGAGGAAACTGAGGAAGCATGCCCATGCGTGCATTTATTTTCAAAACAGCCATCGTCGTTTTGGGTGTTGTTTCCCAGGTGAAACAAGAGAAATGTTCCCTTCCCTGCTGCACACAGCTGACAGGTTGATGTAGTGTGCCCAGGAAGAAAAGAAATGCTTGTCCAAAAATTATTTCCCATATCTTTGAGAGGAACAAGCCATATTATTTTTTCCCTTGATTCTTAGTGCTGAAAGCTCTGCCTTTATTCTTTAATAGATGACTGTGTTTGATGAAGGTTTTTGAACTGCCTAAATGGTCAGGTGTCAGAGATCTATAGGCAGCTGGTGTTTGTTTAGTAAATGATGTCCCTGTTATTGTAGTAAAAGACAGGCCTTGGTAGGCTATAAATACACTCTGTTCCCATGCATCATACCTCTGTCCAAGGGTACATTTCAGACCTTTGGTTGTTTGCTCTCCAATTTCTTTCTTTTTCATTACATTCCTCCCTCCCTCTCTCCCACCAGCTTATTGCACTGAAACCAGACCAAACACTAATTCATGTAATAACCCTTTCAGAGCAGAATTTTCTCTATACTACAGTTGTCATTGCAACCTTTATCGTTGCCATTTGCGAACCATTGATGCTCCCACCTTACTTGAATAATATGACAAAGACGATAATGAACATGTATTTAGTAGATACCACTACTGCAAAATGCTCCTATCTGTCTGAAAATCTGAGAAATTGTGAAATGGAATTGGAGAACCTTAATCTATTTTCCGAAGTTGATTGCACATCTGTACTCTGGAGGGTTAGAAAGGGAATTCTGCTCCTTAGGGAGTGCATGGGATTTTGTGATCAGATGGGTGGCCAGAAGAGAACTTCAACAGCAGGACTGTTTCCTGTCTGTCTCTCCTCATTTTACTGCTATGATGGTTGTTCTTGTAGATGCAGAGGAATTTTACGTAATGTACAGGATCAGTAGAGCGCGCCAAGATCCCAAAGCTCACCAGACGTTTGTGTGAATATCTAAAGCTGTAGGGTCAAAGGAAAAAGTGGCTTTTGGGAACCGTTTTTGTAGAACTATATTTTCCATATAAAAATTCATGGTCTTCTGGGTTTCACATACACCGATATAATTGTAAAAATAGCAAGTCTTGTGGTGTCTTGACCCTTTGTTTCTGATTCTGTTTGGAACTCTAGTATGTACAAGTGGGAGTTTGGTGCAAGGTTTGAAAATACACGAGTGGGACTTCTGCAGTAAACGGGAGCTGAGCTTTCCTTGTCTTGGGTACTGCATGGCCGTTATTGCCTCATGTCAACTGGGTCATCCCCTCTCTTTTGCTTTGCCCATAACCCAAAGCTGCTGCTCTGCCTGGCTTGAAGTGCCAGTGCGGTGTAATTGAGAATAGAAAGTGCTCTGAAGACACCTGACATACAGGTACCTCAGAGTCAAATCCATCCCGAATTTGAAAGCATCTGAATCCAGGAGGAGGGAGTATTTGAAAGAGAGAAGGAAAATGTAAGCACTTTGAACCATGGAGAGATTCATAGGCTCATCAACCTCTGAGCCAAAGCTTTCCAAATAAGGGCAATCTCTGCCCTTAACTCTTTATGCAGTAAATCTGAACATCTGATATTTCACTTCTGGTGAACAACTGGCAGAAAGCCCAGGAACACAGAGCCTTGAATGTCCTCCGCTTAACAAGGTCTCCAGATCTGTGAGTGGGAATTAAGTGTCCCATAGGATCTGGGCACACCCTGTAGCCAGGGTTGCATTTGACTGTGATTTAATAAATGCGCTAGTGATTTAAAAATTTCCTTCAGGTTCAGAATCGGATCGAGTTGCTGGAGGAAGTCCTCCCCTGGTAGACAGAGAGTTAAATTTACAGTCCTCACCAAAAGGTCATGGGGACAAGAAAGGGTGACATTGGAGGTTTTCTGATACTCTTCTGAAAGAACACAGTCATTTGTTCAGTATGGAGGAGAAGCATGACCTCCTTTTAATATTATTTTTTCTCTTCAAGCATATCCGGCAGATATAGAACTGCAATAAAACTGTCCTGATAATCATGCAGATGTGTGAAATTGCACAACCTTTTGGTCTTACTTTGTTTCTTGTCGGCTGTCAAGCTGCTAATTTTAAGCCTCCTCATCCTCTGAAACAACATTTTATTGGGGAAAAAAAAAGTTTCCTCACTTTTTCCTGGCTTAACTTTCCGTTCTCCTCATTGAAACTCCAAAGAAGAATCTTTGAGGGAACTGAATAATTGGAATCTTCAGGGTACGAATTGTTCATTTTCCACTAAATACGAAACCCATCACGCTGAACTGTGAATACAGCAGGATACACTTAGCAGGTGTATGAAAATGAAAATAAAAGGGCACTGATTGAAAGGAGAGGGGGAAAAAAATCATTAAAGTGACTTTTCCTCAAGTCATCCAAAATATACAAAACTATTTTAACTGCTTTCATCACAGATACCATGCAAAGAGACCCAATTAATTTTATCTTCATGCTGCTATAGAGTCTGTATAATTCTTTCGGTCACCAAAATGTCTGAGGTACACGATATTATTCATACAGGTTTCACTCCTTGGAAAAAGAAATCACATTTAATCTCTGTTTCTCTTTATCTAAGGATTGATCTGTCTGTGAACAGCCCCAAATCCTAGCAGGAAAGTGTAAGTAATAACAACCTGATAAATTCTGGAAGAAACCTTAAAGAGCTAGTATATTCGCATCAGACGGAGATTAACGTTTAAATAGGAGCACATACTGCATGAATGCACTTGTGTTTAAAGGTATAATGTCTTCTAGCTTGGTATACTGAAGAGATAAAGTGCTTTTGCAAGCCTTACAATTCGCATGAGGGTAACGGAGGAAACACTAACAACAGCAAATGAAGCACTAATTCCTTGCGTAGTTATGGGGAGCCAAATCCATTCCTACAGTTCCTTGAACCAGACTCAGTTTTGGTTTCCGCTGCTGGAAACCAGCAACAGTTTTGTGTATCTGAAGGGGATTTGTCCAAGACCCTCAAAGGAAAGTGCTGGTTCAGTTGAGCAGTGGGCAGTGGCAGAAATGTTATGAAACCTCTGTGCAGGAAGGCAGGACAGGAAGGTCAAGTTGCCCTGTGGCTTTAGGAATAGGTCCCTTGTTTCCTTTGCAAGACTAGAGCCAGGTAAGTCCTTGCATTTTCATTGCTGATCTTCGCTTTGGCCTCTAGTGAACATTACAGTCTGTTCAGTATCCCCGAGCCAAATGTATTGATCTACAAGGATGTTGGAGAAGGAAAATGACAGTCTGCTGGAATTTGGTTATGGCAACAGAGTATAACTGACAGTTAGCAAGTGGGTACTCAGTGATTTGTTCTCCAGAAACGTCAAAGAGGGAGAATGGATGGATGGGTAGACTGATTTCATAATTAAACATGAAACTACCTCATTTTCTGGTTTCATTGTCAGCTCCGAAGCCAGCCCCAGTTTGATGACGTTTTCTCCAGTTTCAAGGCTTTCAGAAACCTTTGGTGCAGTTTCAGGTAATCTTGGGCTGAATTCAGCTCTGTACAGAGATCTGGGTAAATCTGGGTTAGCGCGTGATTTCATGTATCTAGTACAGAGAATTCAGCAAATGCATACGGTTCTTTTTCTTCCTGTGGGCTAATGCAGAGAAGAGCCATAGCCAAATTTGCAGGGGATTCCAAATGCCGACTTTGGTGTGTGGGCCCGTGTTATTTTTTAATCCCCAAAGACCCGACATTGGATACTTTATGTTTGTTGCCTCATTTGAATATAAATCACAGTGTAAAATTTGTTTATCTCCTGCAAAGTGAAAGCGTGAAAATTAGTCTTGTAATATTCACTGAATTGAGCCTGATGAACCTAGAGCCCAAGCTGTGATCAGCTCGCTTTGGGATGAAGTCCACAGGGTACCTGTGGCCATCTGGCATGTGGTAGGTAGGAGAACCATCTGGGTCTGCCTTTGGAGGTGGGAAAAGTAAATGGCCATAGAAGAGGGGAGAGCACCACAACTTCCACTGGCTGCAGATTTCAATGGCTCCTTTATAGTCAGATGTAACCAAGAGGGAGCTGAGACCTGATCGGGAGCACTGCTTGTTCTCCGGTTTGCTGCCCGGATAGCCCTGCTGCTCCCTGCCCCTTTCTCCCAGCAGATCACAGAACGACAGGCTAACCTGCCTTGCAGGCTGGTTTTTGAAGATAGCGGCATCTTCTCCAGTCTGGCCTGATGTCAACCTTATAATAAGTGTGTATTTGCTACAACGTGGGTGGGAAGCCTGTTGGAATATAGGACAGAGAGCTTGCCCTATATTACAGGGTGGTTTGTTCAGTTAAAAAATGCTTGTTTATCAAGCTGCTGAGGGGAGAGAAACCCAGCTATGCCTGCAAGTGTGCTTCCTAGGGATTAAAGAACACCTTTAAAGGTATAAACAGACTTGAAATCCCAAAGGATTTAAAGACAGACCTGAAGCATGTGAAAATTTTTAGAAAGATAAGTAGTTAGCTCCATCCTTATTCTGTTTTTACTGAGTCTAGAAAACATCTAAAAGTAGGGATTTAAAAATGCTTCCTGTGTTCCTCTCTATGCATTCATCTTTGCATCGTCTGCACATTTCAGGGGGGGCTTATTTTGAAATACCAGATTTGGAAAGTGCTTCTCCTTTTCCTTATTTTAAGTCATTTTCTTGGCAGTGATTGTACTAAACGTTAATGCCTAACCTAATAGACAGAATGGATGTCATTGGACCTCATTCTCTTCTCTTTACCAGTCGAAAGATAACCGTGAAGTTAAAGTAATTATGTTGGTCTGAAGTTGGCATGAGAGGCTTATTCCTGCTAAAATCATCTTTTGTGTGTTTCTTTGGATATAGACAATGTTTCTAGGTTTTTGCTTACAATACACATACCCACAACTACTTGAAGAATCATACCTACTTTTTGTGTCCTCTAGTGACCTTATTTTTCATATAGCTGTAAAAGAAAAAGCTAGGTTGGTTCCTCTTTGAGGTGATGACTTTGATCATAGGATATTAAATTGTGCCTTACTTTATTTTAGAGGTTCTAATGAGAACAAAAGTCAGGAAAATTGAGAACAGCGGGGAGTGCCTTTCAATTCAGAGGTGGATTACTTTATCTTTAATCCTCTTCCCTTCCTTGCGCCTGATGCGATATGCACATACAGACATCCATGTGTACACAACTACTGGTGCAGTTTAAGTTTCTCTTGCCCTCCCTCAGAGCCAGAAGCATAAATCTTGTTTCTCTAATAAAGGCATTTAAAGCACAAAGTTATGAAAATATTCTCTATCTTTCTGCGTTGGGTATGTCACTGGCAGTAGGAAGCATTTATCTTCCCTGTCACTTAGTTTCCTTGCTGAAGTCTCTAGGGACAGCAACATTTGGTTTTCTTGAAATTTTCAATAAAGGACAGGCAAATAATGTCTTTCTCTACTAGGCTTTCCCCAGCTTAGCTCTGCCGAGGGTGTCTTGCAGGGACAATTACACCGCACCGTTGCCCGAGTTCTGGTGGACTTTGTTATTGCAGCATTTGTCCCCTTCCTGACAAATCGCATTATTCCCGGGGCCGCGGACCATTAGTGGGCCCAGGGGAG
>NW_009617201.1:94321-96647 GCF_000690535.1 Cariama cristata | reverse complement strand
ACTCGCCCCCGGGCAGAGGCAGCCCCAAGAGGGGATGAGCAGAAGGCAGCCAGAGAGGAGCCCGTTTGGGTGCTCTCCTGTACCTCTGAGCTGCCCCCTACTTAGCGCACCTAATGCCCCCTTCCCTGCCTGGGGCTTGCTTCTCTCTTAGCTTCGCCCTGCTGCACCCGCTGCCCTCCCACCAGGGAGGGGACCTTTTCCATGTGCTTCCCTCTCTGCCCAGGCATTTGGCAATAGGCAGTCGCTTCAACATCAGCAGCGCTTGGAAACCATGCCATTTTGCTGAAATGTCCCTTTTTTTTTTTTTGTTTTTCCTTTTGTGTGGGTTTTTTTGCTCGCTACCTGGTTTAGTTTCAGGCTTTGGCTTCTCTGGCAGCACAGCCAGGAAGGGTAGCAGGTGTCAGGGCCTAGCTGAAGTTTTGGGGTCTGCGCAGCAAAAAACTGGCCGGAGCTCTTCAGCCTGGCGTCAGGCACTGCACGGGCAGCCGTCGGGCACAGGCTATGTGCGGCATCGCCGCGACCGCCGGAGCAAATACAGCCTGGGCGCTGCTCAGTGCATTAAATGGAGCTATGCCAGGCGGCAGTTCTCCCTTTGAGACACTAACCTGAGAGGGACAGGAAAGTAGTAAGAGATCAATAATTAAAGACTTGCCTAGACTTGAGATTCTTCCCCTGTTCAGTTCCTGATCCCAAACATTCAGCTGCAAAATCCCCAAAGAGGGCAGTTTGTAATTCTCACCTAGTCTTTATGTAACGAGCTGTGTTCTCCACATCCCAGGGGTGATGTGGGTCTCCAGGTCTCTTACTTAAGCCTTATTAATTCATGTTTTTTATTCTAATACGGATGTTCCAAATTCACTTTTTGACATGCAGAGAGAAGTGATGATGCATTATATATTTCCTACTCTATAGATATTTCTCTTAACCTACATAGCCTGCTTGGGGAGGGACGGAAGGGAATGGTTGTGCCTTGAGAGGTAAACATAAAAGTGTGGCTGGTCTTCTCTCAGATTGCTTTAAGAACGCTGAAGCAAGCTGATTTTTTATCACGTGTAAGGTCCTTTCTGTTTGCTTTCTTCCCCCAGAAATCTTCACCCCAGAAACAGCATGTACATGGTACTCCCTTCATGTGCATCGCCTCTATATGGCACTGCACCTTGGCAAAAATACACTTTTGGTGTGTAGGATAGGCTGATTTAACTTACTCAACACTTCAGTTTAGCATCTAGACTTGTAAGCACAGCGTATTGGTGATTGTCACTATTGGAAAACAGATGCTTCGCTCTCAGTGAGGCAGTAATTTGTTTGATGTTCTTGCTCTCTAGGAATTTTTAGATTTTGTTGGTATTTGTTTATAGTGTTTCCATTTGCTGTAGACAAAATGCATATGCTCACACACCGACCTTTTTCAAATTTCTGCTGTTAGAATTTATGTAGAGTCTAGGTGGAAGCACATGAATCGAAGTGGTTAAAGAGTTAACACATAGCAAGATTTGTTTCTTCAGTTCTCTTTCTCCCTTTGCTGCAGACAATGCGTTTTTCAGTACGGGTCCTTCGCTGGGAATCTCAGTACCTTGCAGTAATGATCGCTGCAGATAATCGGCCTCTGTCTACCACAGAAAAATTACTGCAATTGGATAAGGTAGTTTATCTCTGCTGGGACCCCAGATGAGGCATTAGCGTAACTGCACAGCCAGCCAACACAACGGTTTTAAACACCGTCTTGAACCGTGAGATCAGCGAGATGCTGCGGTGCTTGGTAGGGCAGTGGTTGGCAGCCATCTGCTGAGGCTACAGCCCCGCTGCTGTTCACAGGGCGGGCGCTGCATTCCGAAAATACTCCTTCCCGGGACCAGAGCCAAGGCTAGCCATCCTGCATTCCCGGTCGTCTGTCTTTACCTGTGAAGCTCTTCTGCTTGCAGAAGGAGGAGCGCTGGCTTCGGTGGCAGTGCTCAGCTCTCCTGCTCTGTTTTGCTAAACATAGCAAGGTGCTTTGTCCTAGCATGCCTAAAAATAAATGCTGTGTTATCAACACTGGGTTTGAAAGATAATTATTGAGGAAGTGCACCATTTAAAATTACTGCTTTTATAAAGAAGCCACGTTACACTCTGAAGATTACGTGAGCCTTTAATTTGCTTTGGTGGTTACTAGGTAGGTTTAACTGGATGCAGCTAAGCTTTAGAAGCACTGATCAGGTCTGAGAGTTGGAAGTGCACCTAGACGGCATCCCAGATCTCCGTTGGAGTAAAACCTGAGTGCATGGGGGCACAGCCCCCAGGCAAGCCAGCAGCAAATACTGGGTCCTCATGGAAGCTCCTGCACAGG
>NW_009617201.1:53710-94290 GCF_000690535.1 Cariama cristata | reverse complement strand
CCCTCAGGAAAGCTCCTGCACGGGCAGAGATGAAGCAGCCCTGGAGCTGCCAGTGCATAGGAGCCCCATGACAGGAGAGGATAAAAGGGGTAAGATGGGGCCAAATGATGAGACAAGACAGCTCCATGTTTTTCACAGGGTGGGTTTTTTTGAGGGTTTTGTTTTTAATTTTGATTTTTTTGCTTTTGAGCAAACACCAAGGCTTATGCTTCCGAGAGCTGGGTTTGCAGTGCTTTGTGCTACAGAGATGTTCATATGGCACCTTTGAGTTAAGATCTTGGTCCTAATGGAAACTGTAAGTGGTTTATAATAGTGTTCCTCATTTCACTGGTTCAGCTGAATAAAACAAAATAATAGAAATGGTAGCTGTGATGAAGACTGAACTTTTAAAATTCTTTTTGTTTTACATAAGGTTGGTTAATTTGTGCATCCAGTTGGTCTCATGAACCTCAGTGGGGCTGTTTGTGGGAATAGATAGGCTAGTTTTAATCCCTCAGGTTTTCCTAATAACATCATTATGTCATTTAAAGCACGAGCAGCATTTGTCTTGATGACCTCTTGTTATTTGAGATCAAAGTCAGATAAGAGTTGAAAATTAATTCAACCCAGCAATCTCATTAAAAAGCCATCTACAATAAGAGTTTCAAAGCAGAGTTGTTCTGAAGGTTTCATTTTGAAGGTTTCATTTTGGTCCTTCAATGCAGTCTCTCCTTCCAGAAATCCACTTCTTGGCTTGGGGCACTAATTACCACCTTTATCAAGAGCCTTGTCCTCAAAATGCCTGCGCACATGTCTCTGCTGGCATCACTAGTGTCACCGAATGGGAAATGAATCAAATTACAAAGACCTAAATATTTGGCGAATTCTAGCCTTGAGTAAGAAATAATACCTACCTACTTCAAGGCGAGTTGTGAGGGTTTAATAGGGACATGAAAAATCCCTATTAGTGCTAAAGTATTACTAGAATTAGGTCATGATCCAGTGTCTTTTTCCTAAGGATAGGGGTGTGATATTTCTGTCAGAAAGACCTGTGTGAATCTGTGTGAGCCTGAAGCTGTACTAGCTTCAGAGTTGCTTTTAAAATCTTATTCTTCCTTCCCCCCCTTCTGAAGAGTCTCATGAATCTGTCTGGAGCTAGTACCTCCGTGAAGACCATTTTCGTTGCCTAATTCAGATTTACTGTAACATATGGCAGGGGAGGTGGGGGGGGATCGCATTTTGTGAATTAAATTCCAGAGACAGAAATAATTCAGCTTTTTTTGAGCTTAAAGATTTCTTCCAATAGGTCTTATTTATTATGCGCATTGGTAACAGAGGAGAAAAATAACAAAAAACTAACATTCTGCTTGGGTCTGTTGAGTACGTCCAGAAAGTTTCCTTTCTAATCATCTCCATTTTAATGGGCAAATCTTACTGCTTGAAAAAAGGTATTCAAAATACTGTGTAGAACAAAACCGGAATATTTTTCCCTAAGTTATTAACTCTTGCCAACCCAGTGAATGCATGCGTTGTAAGAGAGAGCATCTCAAATTACATTAGATATCTACATTTAGGCAACTGATTTAAGCCCTTTGTATGGTGATGGCAGTATAATTAATTCATACTATGTAATAAAATATGCATAAGTAATTCATACTGTAATGAAAAGTGACATTCTTATTGTCTAGTGTTAGTAAAAAGACCCGGTACTGAAAAGGACTTCAAGACTTCCTTATATGTGTTCATACATAGGCAGGATATATAAAAATATTTTTAACTTCTCACTGCATTGGGCATATCATCTGACACAAAAGAAGCAAAGTTACATTACAAGATATATAATTGATCTCAGCCTGGAAAGCAGTGTTAAAGATGGAAATTCATCTTAAGTTCTGTTTGTAAGCTTATGGTACAAAGTAAAATTTATTGGCAGGTAAGTTTTAAATGGACGCACATCAGGGGCTGTGAGAATTGGGAAGATCTGTATAGCCAAAGGGAAATAACAAGCTAGTGCTGAAGTGTATCAGGAGCAGGAAGCCATGGAAATCAGCAGGTCCCTCAAGATATTAGGCAATAATCAGAGAAGATAAGACTGTTGCAGATGGTTTTCAAGATTTTCCTTTACTTGGTCTTTGCTACTGAGAATGATGAATAAATTTGGAGTGGGGGAATTCCAGGGAGTAAAGGTGCAGTGCTCCCTTTGGCAGATATTTGAAAAAAATTTTCTCTCTCTATCTATATATATGCATTTGTGTGTGTGTGAAATAGAAGAACTCAGGAAATTAAATGTCAATAAATCACTGGGACCAGATGGCATTCATCTGAGATTTCAGAAAAACGCAGTAGCAGAGTTACTATAAAAATATGTATAGATTATCACTGAAAACAACCTCATCTATTAAATGAGAACAGTTGTCAGTTGAAAAGACTTTTTAAAAGACAACAATAGTGGCAGGAATGATGTTGCAACCAGCGAATTTAATCTCCACAGTAGGAAAATAGATGTATGATGTTCTAATAAATTAACATACTCTTACTTTTGATGTCCTACAGTCTTTGACTGGCTTATCAAAATTATTTAAAACAATGCAGAAAAAACCTCTGTGTTATTAAAACATAGATATAACTCATTATTTTTATTTCAAATGTCTTGTTATAAAGTTCTTTTTAAGGAAGTCTGTTAATGAAATTTGTTAACTAGACGATGAGGCTAAAGTTAGATCTGTTCAGAGATTAAGAGAGGGAATTAGGTTACTTAGATATAGGAAAAAAGAATACAAGGACTGGTATCTGTGCCCCAGCACAGAAGGAGGTTATTAATACGTAGCCACAGGGTTCAGACTTAGAGCTGGTGTTGTTAAACACGTTCAGAGTAGGAGGGGGAGGAAAGAGGTGCCTGCTGGCACAGCAGGAACGCATCTGCAGAGCCACACAGTGCACTGAAAATTCCTAAGGAAACTGGAAACGTGAGCAATGTAATTCAAGATAGGCGGGTACAATGAAATGCATACTGGAAAGAACAACTTGGCAAGCCCTCAGAACAATTTTGGCTTAACCCAAGCCACCCTAGAGGAGATAAAGGGGTGGGAGGTAAAAACCTGTCCCTTCTACATCAGAGCACACCCAAGTCCTTCTAGAATGAATTCAGCCCCGTGGCTGGAGGGGAGGGAGACCAGCGTGGTGGGTCCTGGGGGTGTCCGAGGTGGTACCGGTCACAGCAGCCTCCGAGGAGCACTGCCTGCCTTTTCGTTGCCCCTGGAGGAACGGTACCCGTGACTCTGTCTCCTCGAGTGTTTATGCAACATGGCACTTGGTTTTGTGCAGACCTCCATCCGGGCACCTTCCCTTAGCCATCCCAGCGCAAACCTGTAACGAGAGTAATTAACCTTACGGAGCCAAGTGGCACTGAAGATAGATGGCTAAAGATACCTGTGTGGCAGGGAAAGATGATGAGTGGGAATACCAAAATGTTGCGGTTTGTTAAGGAGGAGATAATGTTGTCTATTATACCTTTTCAGCTTTATTAAAGGATTCACTTTTGCTCATTTTATTCTGACAAAAAAAGTAAAAGATGGCAAAGAAAAGAGTGAGGGAAGGCTCATCAAAGATGAAGGGAATGGTAGATAGAAGTGAGAAAAGAAGTTCGGCAATGAAGACTCGAAGCAGTGCTGGGAAATCAATTTGTCTCCCTTCCTATACACAGGCTGTAACTAATGGTCTGGAGAATGTTTCTGAAGGAGGCACTTGCTATAAACCCCAAACTAACCGATCCTTTTCACTTCAAAGTATGTGATACGGGAAAAGTCTACTGTATCTTCTCTACTCAGGGCAGCAACAAAGTCCTACTCTTACTCCTTTCACTTCCAGCAAGAAGTCTGCGTCACTGACATTCTCCAGCCCAGCTTTGCAAAGGAAATACCTAGAGACTATTTGTTAAAAGCAGGCTGAGATCTGGTTTCCTCCAGGGGATCAAAAGGCTGGACTTTTTACAAAAGATTTATGGGCATCTCTTCCAAATTCTCAGCATTCAGCTGAATAGGAAGTCTGCCTGTTTAAGAGTTGGATTGATAATTCAGTGCAGTGGGGATAAAGTATTAGCTTCTGATGTTGGCCGAGAATTTTGTATCAGAGCATCCTAAAGGAGCGGGAAGGAGGGCTTCTGTGCCTGACAATACAAAGCTCATCTGTAAAAACAAATCTCTCGCACTTTGGAGTTTCAAAAGAGGACATGTTTTATTCCGCAGTGTTTGGAAAATTTGAGAGGTCAGCAGAATGGGACTTTCTTCCACTGTGATTTTTTTTCGAATTAGACAAAAGCCAATTTTTCCTCAGAAGGAGAGCCAGCCTTCCCCAGCTCCCTGATTTCCTTGTGGAGCGTGCTGTTGGCAGAATGAGGACTTGCTTCTGAAATCATTGCTACCAATTATATGGTAAAGATAATTCTGCTGAGAAAGTGTAGACCAAACTTTATCTCATTAAGACAAAGTCCAGATGCTCTGTTTATGTGTGTTTTAAAACCAGCGCAGTAAATGTACATGTAATTGGCAAGAGAAAGCAGAGTACAAAAGGGTAATAGTTCTGCTCTTTTGTTTTAAATTAACAACTGTGGTGTATCATCTCGTCTCCAAATAGAGATCTGAACAAGGACGTGGATTGTATGGCATGCCAAAAAGACTTTGCGGGCTTAAGTTTCAGGAACAAAAGGAAAGGACTCTCTGATGGGTAAGAGGTGCTATAAAGACTCTTATTTAAGAGAGAGTAATGTTAGAAAGAAATCAAGATGCCAAAAATGTGAGAAATAATGTAAAATTGTCGGCTTCATCGTTTCGAGGTTTGGAAGGCAAATAAAAGTTCTTTTGGGTCTTTGGCAGGTGAACATTTCTGTCCAAGAGCAGGGGTGGGAAAGACCCTGTCCCAATTAGGCAGGCTGTCTGAAAGCCTGGGTGGGAGAGGTTGATGATGGACACGGACACCGTTGCCTCAATTTACAGATACTCAGTAGTACAAATTCCTCTCCTGCACCCTGGGAGCAAGCTCACAGGTAGTCGAGAGTAGCATTTTCCACAGAAAGAGAAAAAAACCCTGCATTTAGACAATTTTCATTGGAAAATTGTAGCCCAAGGCTGTAATAAAGATGCTAGTTTCATGAAACTGAAACAAGCTTGGACATGCTGAATTATGGAGTAAGGGGAGCCCAGACAATTAATAGTAAAATTGGTCTTAAATATAAATGAGAGTTTAGGTTAATGTTTTTGATAATAATCTTTTTGTAATAGCACAATAAAGTGATCTGCACTCCTCGCCTTGCACAGAAGAGCTCATTTAAATGTCCCATATTCCCTCAAGACCAGGCTTAGATATTCGACATACATCGTAATATTGGTCATTATTTCCTGAGCACATTACAAAGTTTGACTCCATTTATCCAAAGTACCGAATATAGCTGGGGGCTCTCCAGGCCCTATATTGCACTGGCATGACCGCGGCTGTCATGCAGAACGGTACGCGAGACATAAATGGTGTTGCTGGTGAAGTTTCTGCCTCCCTTGGCAGGACACGGCGGAGGAGCCGGGCGCTGTGCGCTGGTGGGATGCACGCCACGGCTCCGCACACCCGCTGCGGGACAGGAGATGCTCTTGGCAGGAACAGGAGGAAAAAGCTCGTTATTTGGGGTCTGTTTGTAAGGCGAACATGGCAGGCTTTTTTCAGTCTGTTGTTTTGAGTAATCCAGTAAGGTTTTTAAATGTGTCTCTTGGAAATTAGATACTGGAAGATTGCATGTAGCCACAGTGCAGGAGACGGCGCGGAATTGCTCCCTTATCTGTTGATGTTGGCTTCACAAAAGAGCACGGCAGAAACTATGGCCCCAATCTGTCTCCCAGCGGAGGACCGCTAGCAACCCAATCTCATGTCTGCGCTGCTTTATAAGGCATTGATTGTCTCTCTTAGGAGTGGATAAAGCTCTCACTAAAATCAAGGACAAAATCCCTATTGATACCAGTGGAAGTAGAATCCAGCTTTTGAGATTTAAGTGGTGTGCGTAAGGAGGGGTCTCTGTCCCAAAGAAGAAAGCCTCTAACTTTTTTAAGCTTAGTTGCATTCATCTTACAGGCGCTCTGAAACAGGTACTGTAAACATCCCAGTTCCCTTAAGTGCTTTCCGGGGGAAGCGCCAAGTGCACCAAAGCTTTGTGTTCTTTCTCTTGCCTCTGGACTAGAAGGGCTGAGTCTGGTATTTGTGGATGCAGCAAAGAACCAGCTCCCGTCCATGCTTGGGGGGAGCCTGGTTGTTGCCCAAAATGCCACGATTGCCTTCCAGCTGGGGCAGTGCCCCCCACCGTCTGGAAATCCGGGCACAACTTAATGCTTAAAGCCCTCATCTGGCTGTGTCATCGGTGATGGTGAAGGAAAGGTGATGCATCTTCGTTATACCGTCAGCGCATGCTCTTCTAGAGATAGGGTTAATTGGCTTTTTGGGGCGGTGGGAGGGAAAGGAGGGAAAGTGTGACAGCTGTTTCATTAGGTGGGATGTTGAGTAAAACAGTTAAGAGACCGCATCCCCCAGAGTTAACCTTTCCTGCCTGTATTTCAAAACTTAATCATGAGGTTAGGTTTGAAAAGGCTGACGGAGTGGGGAAGAGGAAGTTAATGTATTTTATTAGAGTCAGCTAAAGGGGGGGGGGGAAGCTTTTATTTCATGATGACCTGAATTATTCTCTCCTACTATAAATGAAATGACAGCTCACCTGGGACAAGAGAGAGAGGGGATTTAAAACCAAATAACGATTCATAAAATCTATTGCCGCAAGATGAATAAGTTTTGAAGAACATCTAGTGCTAGGCCAGCTTCGCTGCTTGCAGAAGCCTTATAGCTGAAAGCCATTAAGTCAATTAACACTGTACAATACATCAGAGCTAGTTCATGCCGACAGAAGGTCAGCTGAAGGGAACGGTGCCCTAGTCCAGCTGATGTACTTAGCTAAGATGTCGCATCCCAGCGCACTGTCCCAGCCGCACGGGGCAGGACGTGGATCCTGGCTGAGCAGTCCAGGGGTTTGTGGTTTGCAGCTGGCCACTGCATAGAGTTTGTTGTCCAACTCCTATCTCTTGGCGTTTACTTTCTGCACATTTTCTGGCTTCTTGGCCAGCATAAATGTCTCTTTGGCAGAAATTTGCCCGACAGGTGCCCTATCGCGAGGTGTCCTTAGGGCTTGTCTTCTGAGCTGGGGAGCTATACCGCTCTCTGTGTTCCCAGATACCACCAGGCTTTGCTGTGTTTCACAGTGGTGTAAATCCAGAGGAAATCTGTGGCCTATCAATTTACACTGGGAAGAGAAAGAGACCCACTGCAGTGAGTGCATTGTGCAAAATTAAGTAATAAGTCAGTCTGAGTCTCCGCTTGGCGTTGTCAAAGGGCAGTCAGCTAGACATGCAGCGGGGAGGTGGGGTGAGGTGGGGGGGTGGCAGGCTCAGTTTGAATGTTTGCCCTTTGAATTAATTCTGGTTGACCTACTTCAGCAATGATTGAAGAATTTTTTATTCAGTTTGCCCTGATCTATCCCCTGGTGAGCGTGCGCTTGTTATTTTTTAATGAAACCATTTTCACAGCCTGTTGTTTTAGGTGTTGCGAATGGAAGAGAGTGAGGTTATTTTTTGGTTCGTATTCTTTTTTTTTTATTTCTTCAGGGTTCCCAGTGCCACGTGGTGGCTTTTAACTGCATGGGCACAGTCCACTCCGCATTCCTCGCTCTTGGCTCAGCAGGATTGTTTTCATAGGAGATAAAAATAGTGTAAAGATATAATCGTTGATTAAAAAAAAAAACAAACTCTTACAGGAGCCATAATGGAGTGGTTTTGTCTTTCCCTGTAAATCATGTGCAAGTAGACTTGAGGAGAGTCTTGATCTGGCTTTAAACTTCTCTGGAGCTTTAGTGTTTGAGCCTTTGGATACAGACTATGTGTAGGATGGGATGCACTGAAGTAACTGTGAAAAAGAGCTATTAATTTACACTCTGCACTTAGGTCAGACACAAAGGACTTGCCATACTGGATGAGATCACGGTTCTGTCTTGTGTCCTGTCCCGAGGAAAGCGCAGCATCTCTCCTCTCCCATCGCAGCACGGACATGCACATTCTCCCACCAAGGCTGTTTTGCTGCAGATGCAGTACCAAAGGGTGAGATGCCGAGGTCTCCGCGTATTTGGGAGTTTAACTTCACAAGAATTGCACTTAACTCTCCACCACTCTGGAGCTTTTGTTGTACAATGAAAGAGGCTCCAGGGATGACGAATGACTTAGAGACTGTGCAGATCCAGGGCTGATTGCCTTTTGAAGGTATTGCTTTGGTTCTGCAGTAGCAGGTACGGTAAACAGCGACTTTTGGGTTTTGTTAGCAATTGGCAGCCGCCACATTCTTATCACATTAAAAGACAACAGGTTTGGTTTTGTTAAGCAGCACAAAGGAGGCTTCCTTGTGGCGGTCTGGGAGACACTGGGGTGATGTGCTGTTCCCTGGCTGTTTGCTGACAGTCTCAGCTTTTGTTTTGCGGGGCAGAGGCAAGCAGCAGCGAGCATGGAGGTTAAAAAAATTATCTTGGTTCTTTTTGTGGTTTGGATTTTTTTTTTTCTGTCTTAAAGAAAGTAATTTCCAGGTTTCTGGCTATGAAAGAAACATGAAAAATGTTAGTTCTAAACAACTGAAAGTTAAATAAAAAGGCCCTCAGTTTGTTAACTGAATGCTTCTTATGCAACTGGCATTGATCACAGTTTCAAACATTGATTACTGGCTTAAAAGAAAAGTTGACCAAATGCCAGTAACTTTTCTTCAACAAAGAAATAAGTAATGTTTCTAGAGAGGAATAACATAGTTTTGTTTTTTTTTTTTTTTTGCTGTATCACATCACTATGATCAGCTACATGAATTAAGGGATATATAAGTTGAAAGGCAAAAGAAACCCCAAAGAAGCCTTCATCTTAAAGACATACAGCTTTATTCCTCCTTCTCAATATAACTTGCCAGGAACAGGTTTCATAATGAGACACTATTATCATAACTTTAATCTTGTTTAAATTCAAAATTCTTCCTGCAAGCCTCAAGGCCTAGAGGAAAGACCTTTAATAAGTTATCTTAAGAAAGCAGATTGCCTGTGAATCACTTCTTATAGTCTATAAAATCCTTTGTAATTTACAGAACAGCTGTCCATAATAAAACATCAGAAAAGCTCTACTTTGAGTCCTTAAACTGAAATAAACACGATGTAGAAAAGTACAATTATGTGGAATACAGTTAGAAAGGTAAAGGTGCCAGCTATAAGCTTTTCACCTCTTTACTGCTAAAAAATCTTAAGGTAATAGGTTAGAAAAGGCTGCCAGACTAAATAATAGCCAATAAAAATCCATCGAGGAGCATCAGAATGCTCAAAGATCACCCACAGAGGCTTCTAGAAAAAAATGTGACCTCTAATGAATTTGAGAAGGAGAAAACGTTTCTAAATGCAGGTTTTGTTAAATCATTGACCTTCAGATTTTTACGTTATTCTTCTTTTTTCCATTCTTATGAGCAAATTCCAGGATCTTTTCAAGGTTAAGAGAGGAGTTGCTGCAACATTTCAATCTAATAGGTGTTCACTTAGCATATGTTGGCCATGGGGAGGACAAATGGAGTCTTTTCATCCCATGGCTGTTTAGAAAAATGGCATTCATGATACTGATCCCACGGAAATGTCTTCATAACTTACAGCTCAGCTTTTTTGAAATGAAATTTCCCATAAAGTGAGGTACTAGTTAAAACAATATTGATGCCTGTTTCTGTACCACTTTTGTTCCTTGAAGACCTTAAACTTACTTTGGTATCACAGACCCATCCATAATTTACTGACAGACTCTAGGACATGGTAGGGTGGGAAATAAAGCAGCGGACCTAAAGACAGATTTTTTTTAGAGAAGAGCTCTTACCTCCATTGGGAACAAAGTTGCTCCTTCTGATGCTTTTTCTGGGATTCTCCAGAGTGGACTTCTGTTTTGAATAATTATGCTAGGTCCTCTAAGGAAACCAGCTCAAATTTATTGTGGAGGCCTTTTTTTGTTTAAAGAACTGCTGCAACTGGAATGGCAGCTGTGGTAAGCCTGCCCATCGTCGAAAAAATCCCTTCTTGAAAAGCAAACCAGCAGTTAGCATTCTAGCAAGGCAATGTTAGGCATCTAGATTTTGGATGGCAAAACTGTTCCAGCCCTCTTTTCATTTTTATACCATCTGAAATCTTGTACTTCTTTTCTGACATAGTGACTGGCTGTGTACTAACTTCACAGTGATTGGATTGCAATAGGTTTGGACACCTGATGATACGACATGTGTAATTTGCAACATGCGGTGGCGTGTGTATAAAACACAGGCTGACTTAAACTATCTTGCCTTGCTTCTGTCTCATCAAATGAGAATGATGAGTGAAAATGATTGTTATGGCCTTATATAAGGACTTCATGTTGTGTGTTGACAAAGGTGTAGGTTTGTTTCTTCTGCTCAGTGTTCATAAAATAGGTGAGACAGGAAGACATAGTGGATTCTTAGGGATCCCTTAGTTTGCTCATCATGCATTGAAGATTGTTGCAATGGAGAGGTATAGCTTCCTGGAGGGTAGGAGGTGTGTGTGCTTAACTAGTTGAAAAAATATGTTTAATCATATTGCAGAACTATAACTCCTTCATTCAAAAAGCAACAAGAAGAAGATCTGTTGAGGACAGATTTCAAACCAGTTTTTTACCTGTTTTCTGTTCAAGACCCAGTAGCACCATTATCCAAATGGTGGCACCGAGAATGCAGTTGTGGTCTGACCAGAGAAACTATGGTAACTATGGTAAGAGCAAAGATTGAATTCAGCAAATGAACTGTGGAGTAGAAAGATTTTCATTCTAAGTGAAAAAGAAAAAGCTGGGCACACCATATACACCAACTCCCAATGACCACTACCATAGTCCAAGGCTCTGGTATATGTCTCATACCAGTCAGCAGACTGGGAGTGGGAGTAAGGAGGAATGTCACAAACCACAGGAGTTAAGAAAAAAAAAAGGAGAGGGAATGTGAACAAAAGATAGCCTGTGTAACAAACACCCCAGATGCTTCTGCTTAACCATCGAAATAGTTTCAGTAAGTAATTCTTTCAATTGCTTCCCCCTTCCATTAGTATTTCTCATTATTATTTTCCCAGTACCGTCTGATCTCAAATCTTCACCTCTATAGTAATCATAATGTAAGCTGTTACTTCCTTAAAAGAGTAATAAATTATATTGGATAGGGGAAAGAAACTAAGGGGAAAAAGGAATGGGTGATGGGGAGCAGGGGGAAAGGAGGTTGGGAAAGGATGCATATGCATAGAGTCTGGCCAGAGCTACAGGCACGGTTTGTGTCCTCATGTGTGAAAGGATGTCCCTAAAGATGGTTCTGCCAGGAAAGATTAGGTCATGCTTGGGAAGAGGGGCTCAACGGTGGGTTTGGCTCTTGAATAAGTGCAGCAACTCTCCTTGGTTTTCAGGATGTTTTTAGCTATCTATTCTTGATAAACACGGGCAGAAAGAGAAGGTTGAAAAGGGTATGGCTTCCAGTAGCGATTTGTCCTCCGTACTGATAAAAGCATTCAGGTCTATCAGTTTGGGGTTTTAAGGATTTCATTACTGTTTTCTGAAAGCATCATGGTTGCTGAATTTTTTCTCTTCTAAACTGGGCAGATTTCGGTGAATGCTGCCCCTGTGCCTCTTCTCCAGCACTGTCCTGAAAGCGAGCCGATGCTGTGCTCACGGTTGCAGTTCTCCCTGTGGCATATAAGAGGTAGTGCTAAGCAGTTCCTTTTTTTGGAGCAGCAATATTCACAGTAGGTTGTTTTTATTTTGTTAAATTCAAGCAATTAGTATATCCCTCTGACATTTTTCCTACTTTCAAATTAGATATTTCAGATGGGTACCTCCTTTTTGTCCTCTTAGCAGCTCTAGCAGTTAAGCTGAATTTGCCAAAAGCTCCACTTATTTAATACCATCAGTGTCAAAAGTTAGTGAAAGCTTTGATGCAGAGGCCGTCAGAGCAGAGAGTCTTCAAGGAGGAAGGGCAATGTAGCTTAAGGTAGATAATCTCTCTTTTGTGCTGTGTACCTGAGCAAAGTCTGCATAACTTAAAGTTGGCCAGGGCCTGTTGAGTAGGTGGCATACCGGAGCGACAGAAACTGGAGAACCCGAGATGGCCTCAGAAGGCTGTCCATGAACACCTGCAGGTGTCTAGGGATGGTCAAAGTGAAGGAGATGAATGATGGGAATGATGGCTCTCCCCCATACCACCCTGGCTGCAACCTTGTGCAACACAGGAGATGGCCCAGCGTGCTGGGAGGGGATTTACACTCCCCTGGCCCAGCAAGGGCTGACAGTGTCAAGGTACCACGTATTTATTGCTCCCACGCACCCTCAAACTCTGCCGTCTCGGCTGTCAGTTTGTCTTTACTCAATGGGAAGACAGCAACCTTCCTCCCTTATCAGGCCCTGCAACATCTGTTTCAGTTTATTAGCTACTTTCCTACAAAACTGGGAGGCTTTAGTCTGGTGAAAATGAAGTTGCTGCTATCAACAGCTGCCAGTGGAATGTGCTTTTGTGGAGCATCTTGTGCCTTTGCACAGGACTTACTCAGCTTTGTAATTAAACCTCCCCGGGTCTGGAGAGTGAGCAGAAGGTGTGGAACAGGAGCGGAGCTTATGTCAAAGATGTCCTTCACAGTTATTTCATATCTGAACTCTGATTTTCCCATTATAGGTCTGGTGAAATTTTATTTTCCTTCTTTTGTTAGCTCCTGCCACGAACTCAACCACATATTGTGGTTTCTTTCATCTTTACAACCTGCTTTTCCAAAGCCACTGCTCAGGTGAGGCAAAGACTCGCTAATCTGGTTGTTCTAGTAGCTGACCCACCTGCTGTGAGGGAACCGCCGCCTTGGGCTGACTTTTAGTGACTCTTGCTTGGGATTGGTGACGGACCACGAAAAAGAAGTAAAGCCACTGTGCTGCCCAGGGTGTAGGCTGGAACTACCAGCTCTGGCTAAAAATTCTGCTGGGTTAGTAGCATACCTGCTTTCTATTTCTATTTGCATGTATTTCAGCGTGGTAAAGTGTCCTCCATTTCAGCAGCTTGAGCGCAGCATCAAATTTCCCTGTTGCTGTTATCTTGAAATTTATCAACTCCTGCGTTGATGCATCCTAAAGTGACAGGTTTAAAATAATAGTGTTGTTCTCGTGTCCTCCTTTCCCAGATGCAAAATACCTCTCTCTTTCTGAACTCCAGGAAGCGCATGTACAGAGTAAAATACTGAGCTCTCCTCACCCTCCCACCTGCAGATTGCTGCCCGTATGTTACATTTTAAGATGTAATTTAATAACTGAAGGGAATTAATACATTAAAAAAATTGGGTATTAATTTTTAGTGCTTGTAGAAGGTGCCAGATGGACAAGCGGTGGAGAGGGAAGACCTTTCTTTGTCACCAGAGGCCCTAAAACAGGAGTGGCAGCAGCACAAAGCTCCTCACATTGCCTGTTAACGTGCCTTAATCTCCCTTCTTAACCGACCACTGCGTTTTTTCTCAGGATTTGCTCCAGACCGAGGCCAGACTGAATTTTTTGGCTCTTTGGCTGTCTGTCTGTCTTTCTATCACCCTGCCGCAAGCAAGGGATCAGCTTAACACTGGGAGGAGAGGAAAGCAGTGGATTTGGGCAGGGCGGTGAAGCCTGTGCTACTCTTGGGCTGGGAAATGGTTTGTGGACTTGCTGGAAAGGACGAAGGTGGAAGGCGGCAATTACCGAAGCCCTTCTTGGCTGGCTGGTGCTTTTCACAAGGATACAAAGGCAGATAAACAGAACTTAAAGCACATCTAGTCTGCATTGATATGGTCTGTGGTTTCCTGAGATTGCCAGAGTATTATACAGCAGAAGTCTGTTTGAAACCTGGATTTATATAACTAATCCAGTAAAATACTATAATGAATAGGGTATTGAGCTTTTAATCAAGAAGTGGTCTTTATAGCTACAAAATCATTGCACAATAGTATTATGTAATGTAATTGCACATTTAAAAACAAAACATCCCAATGGTTCAGTACTGATGGCTTTTGATATCTTATTATTTTCCTCCTCGTCTGGGTTGCTTGTTTCTCAGAGCATGCTTTTAGGTAACAGCACGAGTAAGGCTTGCCATGTTTATTTAAAAATAGGTCACCAACAGTATGTACTCTTCGTTGAAAAGTATCTGTGTTTGTTTACTGAATATTGAGTATTGGCACTGGTGTTGTACCCACAGTGAAGTGAAGGAGGACTCTAGTTTTTGTTCAGCTGTTGAACTGCCTTGTAATCATTGTCAGATTTCATGTATTTTTTGATAGAAGTCAACCCTTGATCTTAGGAAGCCTGAAGTTTTACAAGAGGTTTAGCTAGTCCAGCCATTAAAATAATGAAGACACAGATGAACAAAATACACTTAGATGAAAATGTGGTTTGAGGGCATGCTAGAAAAGTCAACCCCCTTTGGGGTCATTCTGAGTCGCAGGGCACTGCCAGCCAGCAGCTGTGACTGCAGACATACGTGCTTCATGGACAGGGTAAGGCTTGGAGCTCGGTCAGCTGCGGATGAAGCCGTTGTGTCAGTGGCACGCCCCAGGGTTATTATTTTTAAATCTTCTTTGGTGGAGCTCTTTACACCTACATGACACGGTGAGAATTTTTGTAGCTTTCTCGCCAGGCTGTGCAAAAGTAGCTGTGCAAGAAGAAGCAGAACAAATGTGTGCAATTGGAGAGGGTTTTTTCTTCTATTTTAATTTAATATTTGTTGTGTTGTTAAAAGTAATCAAAATTCAAGTTGGTAAAAAAGACCTTGTAGCAGCATTTTATGTAAATATATGAAGCTAGTAAATGAACAGAATAGTTAATGGAATAATTTTAAATGGATGTGATAAACATAACTGTATAGGTAATAATTTTTCACATTTTTAATGTGTAAGAAAATCTTAACTTTTCCCTTCAGGATGATAAATACATGATTGTAGTTATCTGCATCAGTTACTGCCTGATGATGGCTACCAAGTGACAGCATTCTTGCCGTGACGCCCAAGCAGCTGCCTTGGGTGACCACAGAAAAAGGCCACATCTTGTTGCGGAGCATGTAGAGGCATGTCAGCTTGAGATAGTTATCCTAAATTTAAAAAAGAGAAGTAAAATTTCAGGTGGGTAATGAGTATGTTTGCCCTCTTTGCAGCACGTGAGGCGTAAGGAATGGAGGTGCTTTAGGCACGGTTAAGTGCAGAGACCACGTCCGAGCTGTTGGGCACCGCTCTGCACACCTCGGACATGGATAAGCCATTTGAGAGTGGGGTTGCCCACTACCATTAGTAGGAGGCATTTGGGCAAAGCCAGGCACTTCTGAAAGTCCCACTTTAGAATGATTTGTCTGGAGTTACAAGGAGAACTTAAGTTTATTTTTATTGTCTAATTGTCAAACTACCTGCAGCCCAGCTTTGATGCTATGCCATGTTTTAGAGCTGTTCTTTCGTGCGCGCTATGCTCGGTGTTTATCTCCCATTATCATACACTGCTGACAAGACAGTGAATTGAAATCGTGGCGAATATATGACAGGAGATTCGAGGAAGCGTTCGGATGCCCCATGCAAGTTAATCAGCTTTTGATACCTGCAAACTAACTGTAGTAGGGGCTGGAAGACTGATGGCATGCTGCCGCAGTAAATTGTTTCTTCTTCGCGGGAAGTGCGCGGCAGCAGCGTAATTTGGACGACGGAGCGTTTGACAGCTAACCCGTCACGCAAGGCACACCCTGTGGGAGCTGCTCACCCCTAGGTTTGCATGCAGCCAAGCGCTGATGAAGTAGGGGCTAAATAGGAGAATCATTTTCCAATCAAACAGCAGCCTGGCTATTTATCCCATTGCCGAAAGGGTCTCTGTCAAACCTCACTGCCTGGAGGACATTTGCTTGGCATGTTTATTCAAGTAAGCCCTGTACTTAGCTGGTTATTCTTTATGCATCAAGTGTTGTAGGCTTTTTCTTTTTTTTCTTTTTTTTCTTTTTTTTTTTTTAAATAAATAGCCAAGGAGATCGGGAAAATGGTAAAAGTCTTTGCTGATGTATGGCCTCATTGCATTCATTAATGCAAGGTGGCAGGATGACAGATATTGGGAAAACCATGCAGGGTCTGTGCAGCCATG
Organism: Cariama cristata; assembly: GCF_000690535.1. NCBI lineage: Eukaryota > Metazoa > Chordata > Aves > Cariamiformes > Cariamidae > Cariama > Cariama cristata. Next base: position 78,079 of record NW_009617201.1, on the reverse strand, counting down.
CAAAGAGGATCTTGCCAATATTTAATAAAAGAAAGAGTGATGAGACAAAGAATGTGTGTACATGGGCTGACCTGGTTAATCGGTGCTTGGCGTGTCCAGATGTTGGAGTATTCGAGTAGCTTAAAGAGTGGCCTGTAAGCAGAGAAAACAGTGTTATGCGTGTGCTGTTGAGGCATTAATCTGAACTTCCCGAGGGACTGACAATCCAAAGTAGAACTATGATTTTACAAGTGATGGGGATTGGGATTTTCCAGGTCTTAATATAGCTATTTCTTTTTCATAGAACACATGATCTCTACTCAGTACAGAAGCACTTATCTTCTAAAACTAGTAGGAAAATCCTACAAGCAAAGATGAACTCAAACAGTATTGTCTGAAAAAGGGGGGGAAATGCAGTTTTAATACAATAAAATTCCCTGAATTATTTTACACTTCTTTGCGTGGATTACACAGCCTTTCCCTATACCTTAAATTTATTACTCTACCACTGCAATACTGTGTTTTTAGCTGTTGGGGTTTTTTTAAGTATTTCTTCAAAAATAAATACAATGCGTAGTTTGAGAAGTGGTAGTTTAGAAGCTTACAGTGGTGAGAGATCAATTCATCTTCCCCCAGTGTTCACTGGCAACTTTTTGCAGACACTTGCAATTTTTCTTTAAGTCCTAAAGTTCTGCAGACAGCTACTTGCTTTCTTCCCTAATCCTATATTTTCTTCATCAAGCACAAATGTTTTGGATTAATTGTGTTTAAAAAAATCTTTAATTTGCAGTGTTATAAATTCAGTGTATTTCTACTGAAACTGATAGGTCTGTTTTAGATTTATACCTGGGCAAACTGAAAGCAGACTTTGGCTCATTACGCCTGTACGTACGCACACACTTATTTTTAAAATCTTTCATTATGAAGTTACGTATTACTAACATTTCTGAGATAGTGAGCTCAGATGTCCTGACCACTCAGATTTGCTGATCCAATAACTTTTGGGAATACTCTACCTCCTTTGGTCATCTGGCTTTTCTCCGGGGTGTTGTCTCCTTATGCTTTAATACAGCGCTTGTTCAGCTGTGTCTCTCTTGGATCACTGCAGCCAGGGCTGTAACCTTTAGGAAGGTAGCCAGGTTTAAGTATGCAAAGCATTTTTATGTATGTATCAGTATATCAGAAGTTCAGTAAAATTATGAGGGGTCTTTCCAAGGAAAATTTGGAAATCTGTGTCATTTTCACTGAGTTATTTTTTGAATCAACTCGTGCATCTCAGAGATTGAATACCTTGGCATCATGATGCTTGGTCCAATATTACTCAGAGCTCAGGTTTTACTATTAATAACTGTAGGTTACCAAAGATCATATGTGATCATATCACATGCAGTATATGTCCATCAGACCTCATGGGGGTCTGTAAGATCCTTGATTTTGGTGCTTCAAATTTCAGTTCAAACTATGTAAAGACACTGGAAATAATCCTTCCCTCTAAACTTAGGCTGAAAAATGTAAACCCTGGAACCTGCCCTACTTCCTCTCTTCCCCCACACTCCCTAAAATATGCCTTCGTGTTCACACACGCACCTGCTTCCTTTGCAGAGATGACCCATTTCTGAAGTTCTATATAAGTGTATCTTTCACTAGGTTTGGCTCTGTGTTTTCTACAAGCGAGACCTAAAGATTGTGTTTGGATTATGCTACAGATCTAAGATCACAGATCAGCTGTGGACTCTAGTGGGCTAAATAAAGCTGTTAAGTTTGCCTAGCCCAGTGCTGGGGAAAGAAAGCATGGGTTTGGTCTGTTGGTTTTGAATGCTCACTGGCACGTCAGTAAATTTGGACACTGGATGACCCGTAGCGTCAGGACGTGGAGGTTGCTGCTCCATGACTTTGCACTGACAGTGTCTGTCCCTTCAATATCGCTTTGTTCAAGGTCAGGAGCCAAGAAACATGCAGGTGAGACAGGAGTAGGGAGCTGGCAGAGACAGACCTCCCAAGTCCAAACCTACGTGGGTGGAAGAGAAGAAGGAGGAAGGATCAGGGAAAACGACACAGTAGCGTTGTGCTAACTGGTTGTGATTTTAGCAGCAGGTTTGCCAGAAAAAGACCGGACCACGTCCTGCCTGCTGTCGAAGTGTCCTCTCACTTAGTAATCCTCTGCACAGATGACACCAAGTACATAGCGTTGGAGAGTCGCAACCAGAACATTTGGTCCCAGGCTCTTCCTAATACATCCCAGTATTTTCTAGAAGTAGTTAGTTTTCTTAAATCTGCTTTGTACCAGAAGGTAGAAAATTCAGTTCAGTGATGAAATAGCATCAACCTTTTCTCAACAGGGCTGGGTAAATCATAATCGTGTAACATAGCAGAGGATCCTGCTACATTGTACACTGTATGGGCCTTTTAGGTTCTACTTGTGTTCGTGACCTATACTTACCAGAGCCAAATGAAAGGTGCCAGGGAGAATTCTCTTCTGATAACACACTTCTCCATTAGAATGATGTTACGTAGCATAATGATATGGTACCATGCGGCACATACCTCCTTTTAAAATGAAAAAAAAACCAAAAAAGGAGTAGTTGTACACCTTTCTAGTACGGTTAAAGGGCAGCAGTTTATGGACGAGCAGTTCCAAATGGATGTGGTGGGAGTTACGTCTCACTGTCTTTGACTTTGTAGCTCAAATAAACCAGGACTCGTTTAAATTAGAGTCAGCTGGCAGCCACCTTTGGAGGTTTTCAGAACGAGATCCCGATTTGCAGCCCTGAATCTTTAGGAAAGTTTCTTCCCTGCTTTACTCCCTTGACTGCATAGCCCGTGCCAATTCTTGGTTATACTGAAGGAGGATACGATAAAGACCCGAGGGAAGAAAGTTAAATAGGAATGATGCAGCCTTGTCCGTTTCCCATCTTTGCCGCTCTCACTGAAGGGCTCTTGAAGACTTCTTGTTTGGGGGTAGGTATGGAGGAAGAAACGGAGTTACGGTATCTCTTGAGCTGCTTTGTGACTTCATTTCTCCATCATTTAAGAAGCTAGATAGCAGTTTCCATAGAAGCCAAGAATCCAAGGGATATAAACATACTGTTTTAAAACTAATGGTGCACTCTTGACTCATAGGATTGTTTGAGCTGGGAACGTAGCTAGAATGTCTTGAGATACACAATGCAGATCTCTTGTTTTGTACAAAACAATATGGTGGTTTTAAACTGTAGAGCTACATGGTGAATTTTAAAAACAATCAATCGAAACACATGTTTTCTGACAACAGTGGTTCGCACAGCTTCTGTAGCAACCTCTAAATGAAATGCCAACGTCCAGAGGGTTCTGCACATGCTTCTAGAGGCATTTATATTTTTCAGGCAATGTGACACTTGTGGGGTTTTTTGGGAAGGGGGTGAGTTTTTTTAAAGACACAGAAAGGGTTATCTAAACCAGGGCTGCATGCTGTTTGCCATGTGTCATAACCTTATCTTCTTAGCAGATTTTCCAATACCGCAGAGTGTGCATCTGTGACTGAGGCAAAATCAATGCTTATAGATTTAGCTGTGTAATCCTATCGCTTGTCCTCCTAAATATGATTTGAAATGTAAAGTTCGTTAATGTTTAAATGAACTTGAAGGCCTAGGGTCTCTAGAGGAGTTTTCAGTTTCTTAAGAGAGTAATCCATTTCTTATCTTTTTTTTTCCTGCTTGTCACTGTCTCTCTTTTTGTCTCCTTAATCGTTTAAAACTCTGGAACACTCAATCATGCCCAAAGTATATATCGAAAGAAAGAAGCAGAAACGTTGCTAATCATGTTACCAATAGCTGCTTAAGCATGGGGAACGCTTGAATTCCTCTGTACAAACCAGGGTTAGGGAAAGTGAAACAGAAAGTGAGTAATTGGCTTTTACTGCTTTGGTCATAAAATCAGTTCAAATTCAGTTCCCCCACCCTATAGGCAACTGCTCTTATCTCTTCCAAAAAAACCTATGTACTTTTCAACAATACTCTATCTTACCTGTTTTGGCAATAAATATTTTAATGAAGATGTAGAAAAAATGGTTGATTTAATTTTTCTCATTCTCAGTTTTACTGGAGTATATATACCAATGCCAGGGGGGGAAAAAAAATTATCAGGGGGTACTTTGAGGCAAAAATTCCTGTATGAATTTGTAGAAGAGGGAGGCAAAATAATTTTGGGACTTGTTGCAAATTTTGCTAATCCTGCATTTATAACCATCTGTTACTTATTTGGGTTGCACTGGTGAGAAGCCAGGCTTGTTTGCCTAAGTAAGGAAGTAGACTACTTGGGAGGAGATATTTGGGTATTTGAAGAGATCACCTGGCATGAGTGCTTGGATGCTAAGAGCAGTGATTAATTACTTTCAGTCTCTTAAAACTCAGCCTAACTCTGGGACAAAATGCTGTTTCGTTGGGCTGATGTTCTGCATTTTACTGGATTAAACTGCTGGATGGGGCCCCGATTCCTAATGTTTTTCCTGCATATTCAGTGTCTTCCTACAATTTGTCTCGTGCTCGCCTCCAGGCTGAGCATTATTTTTAAACGAGAGCTGCTCTGAAATTTGGAAATGGGGTTCACGTAGCAGAGCTGCATTCGCCGCTATCAGCGTAGACTGCCAAGCCAAACTGCCTCAAACACATCAAACTCAGCCTAGGGTTTGTGTTCTTCATGTTTATGGCCGTCGGCGGTTCTGGGGGAAAACTTGGCTCTGGATGTAGTTTATTCCCATCCCAGCTCTCCTCCCCTCATTTCCCACCAAGTGAAACTCCCTCAGTGGGGGCACCTCTGAAAGTGCCTGGGGCGTGTTGGGAGGGATGCCTGCCTGCCGGCTCCATCCAAGGACAGCAGCTGTGTGTGGAAGAGTTTCTGTCAGATTTCTTCAGCTTGAATCCTCAACCAAGCCAGCAAAGAATTAAAATGTTTTTTTCTTTTTTTTTCTTTTTTTGAAACCATACTCAGGATTCATTACCTAAAAGCGTTACGAAGTGAATCTTCCAAAGTGTGTTTGTGTGTGTGCATGCACGGTCAAATAATGGTTGTCCCACAAGCCTCAGGATGAGTCGGACCTTTCAGGGACTCTCGGGCCAAATGCAAGGAGGAATCTGAGAAGGATTTGTAAAATGTCCTTGTAGGTTGGGGGAAAGGAGGAGACTGTCAAAGTGTCTTACCTTAGTTCAAGACTAATGCCAAGGCAGTTTGGTTGGACTCAATGATCCCAGAGGTCTCTTCCAACCAAATTGATTCTGTGATTCAATTCTGTTATTTCTTTTATTTATTTACTTAGCAGGAAGCTAGGCTTAACAAGGATTTTAGGATGTGGAATTTGGATTTGGTGATCCTGCAGCGATAGCCTCCTCAAGCCTCTGTATATGCAAGTCTGGTACTTTTTCCGGCTTGGGTGTTTTCATCACCAAAGTAGAGCAGAGTCGGGGCAGCAGAGATAAGTGCGTTTAATACAAGCAAAGTGTCTCTCATCATGTACGTGACATCCCCGTGCGGCTCCCAGATGGCAGTAAGGTTACTAAAAAAGCGGGGTTTGTCTTTCAGAAAAAGTGTCCTGATAACAGAAGAATCTCGCTTTGAAAAATCATTATCCGTGTGGGCTGATGCCTGGTTACATACACACAGCCTGTGGGCTCAGCTTTGATGTGAGGTTTTACGCATTGGCACAAATAGTCCCTGGGCTGAACCTTCAGCCCTGCTTGAGCCCCGAAGTGTGGGGCCGGTGGGCTGGCTGCTCCCACGGAGCGAGGGCTCGTCCCCTCCCGGGGCAGGCGGAGGGGCTGCTGCTGCAGGAGGGAAAAGATTTGCTGGTGGCTGAGGCATAATTAATGGGTCTAAACTCAAATTGTTGGTGATCTTGGAGGACTGAAGCTCGAGGATGGACAATTCTTATCTGTCAGTTGGGTTCTCCGCAGTTTGCAGTGTGCGCCCACTGGGAAATGTTGGTTTTAGAGTCCAATGGTGAGATGCAAAGCATTTTTTGTGACCAAATGAACTGTACCCTAATGACAAAAAGCTGCACAAAGAGTGCTTAGCTTGCATTTAAACTTACCCTGTCAGTGTGCTGATAAGGAGAAAAGGATTTGGAGGACTCTGCAGATGGGGAAGGTGTTACGGTTGCTTGGGTCTTGGCAAGTGGCATTTAGGGGCAGAGGCAGGTCGTACAAGAGGGTAGCGTTACTGGAAACCAGGGGCTATTGAGTTGCTTGAGGGAGTATAAATTGGACCAGAGACCCTCTCAGATCAGGCAGGTGTCTGTATGCAGGGCTGTTTACGAGTGTGAAAATAATCTATGTTAATAATTGATTGTTCAATTAGTAAAACAAATGTTACGAAGTTAGACAGCTTTGTGTGCCAGTGATGACAGGAATATATTTGACTGCAGCCCATTATCAGTCCAAGGCTGAGAAACATTATTGCTAGAAAATCCTGTTTGTTATTCCTCTTGCTTACCCTTTTCTTCCTCCACCACTTGTAATGGCATAATACAGGCAGACACTGAGTACATGCAGTGAATACCATTAGATGTAGACGTAGCTATGCTTACTGTATCGCTGGTAATAAGGCTAGACAACAGAAAAGGCCCGGAGCTGACTAGGCAAGGTGAGATCAGAGCCCCAACTTCTTCTTCACGTTTTGAGGAGAAAAAGCAAGCTGGCAGGAATTCTTGCAAAGGGGCACAGAAACATCATCTGCTGCTGTTTTATCTCGTTTGCCCTTCTAACGTCGTTACGTCCAGAGTGATGGTGTGTTTTGCAGAAGAATGTGGAAACTCTGGTGTAAGCAAATGTAACTTTTTGACAAGCCTTGGAAATGCATGAATGCAGGTACAGATTACTCCCTTTACAGCATGAGGCTTTTCTTAAGGACATTTGAAAAAGTGAAAATAAATCCTTTTCTTGGTGGCTTATCTTACAAAACAGTGCAAGTGGAGTACACCTTAAAGGTTTTCTAAATCAGTTGCCAGGAGCTTGCAAATCCCTTATCAGAAGTTACGCAAGAGCTGAACCTCTTCTGATTACTCTATTCAAATCTATACAGGTTTTGTACAAGTCTGTATTGGAAGTAACACACCACTAATCATTCTTCTGATTAACACCAGTAATACATGGAATAGCTTTCCTAGAAGGGTCTCAGAGAAACGTGTAACCATTAATTGCTTAATCCTCACTGCGCTGCTGCCGGGTCAGTCTGGTGGGTATAAAAATGTATTATGACCATTTTTCAAGAGAAGGTTGCAAGTGAGAGGAGGCAGCTTAATAAATGGACGGAACCAACTTAATAAATGGCCGTGCCCTATGTTCGGCTCTCTCCGTTCGGGAAGCGTAATCCAGTCCCGCAGCCAGACCCACTACCTCGGTCAGCACTTTCCAGGGGCCATTTGGGAATTTGAACTTGAGATATTTTTGTCCCTTTGAGTTTAGGGAAAGCAGTTAGTAAGTTAGTCTGCTTATTGCTTATTTCCGCAATGCTGAAGCGATGTGGAGATGCCACGTGCACTTGTCGGGATGCACACCTCCGCTGGCAAGGGCCCGCGGCGTGAGAAGCCTGTTGGCACAGCGGGCACCGTCAGGGACATGGGGGTAGGTCCAAACCCGCAGCACGGGGTGTCTTTATTGACATCGGGAGTGAGGAGGCAGAGCTAAGTGCGTTTAGTCAATGAATGTTGGGAGCAGAGGTGTGATTAATAAAGATCATTATGAAGCTGAATGGATACAGAGATCACTAATGCTCATTTTTATAATCTCAGAAGGCTTTGTGCCTTTAGATAATGGCAGTGACAAGAAAGAGTCAAAGATAACGTAGTGAAGGGTAGTGGTTTATTTTATTCTAAGAAGTGTTGTACTTGAACTTTCAAAGATGTCATGCCAAAGGAAATGACACGACAGTTTGGAAGGAAGAAGAGGCAGCGATCAGAAGCAGGTCTGCTTTTTTCACTGTTTTGTTCTGTTTTTCTCCCATCTTCCTTTGTGTTTTTCTAGATCCTATGCTTGCCAGTGCAGGAAGATTTAATAGGTGTTTGTACAGCATGTTTGGGCTTCGTTGTAATTGCGGTATTTGAATACTACCAGAACAGAACTAATAAACAATAATTATATAAATAATAGAGCCACACAGACACATGTATAAAAGTTTGGAATGCTGAAATAAATCTCAACGAGATTAATTTGTGGGTAAGGTATATAATCAGCCTTATAGTAAATTGCACTGGTTTTCTGATATGTGCTTCTGCTGATCACATAAAAATCCCCATCACAGGTCTGGCATATAAAATAGCTGGGCTGTAAACGTTTTTCTATACATATTCTTACATCAGTGCCGCGTGAAAATGGACTGGTTTGTGTTACAGATTGCCATAACTCTGCCAAAACAATTTCACAATTCCAAATGAATTAATAAAAAACAATGGTGACTATTTGCAACTCTTCACATGTTTTATAATATTAGAAACCTTAAGGGGATGGATGTGATAGGAGACAGAATGCAAGGAAGTTTGTCAAAAGTGTGATAGATTCTCATATGCCTCTCAGATTTTATGGCACGACTTTCTACTCCACACATAGTGTTCTCCTCCTGCTCTCTGCTTATACATTGGTTTAAAAGGGGAATAAATTAACTTAGAAAAGCAACTGATGGAAATGGGTCAGCATCTTGGCATCAGCGTTCTTGGCTTCTCCTTGGGCTTGTGTTTAAGGAGATAGATCAATGAGGAGAAAGCAGGTCAAAATTATGACGAATAAATTTGTGACACAGTTCTGAAAGTTTCATTTGGGTTCAGTTATGAGGGGTTAGCAGATGTCGTGGGGCATTGGCGTTTCTTAGTGAATTTGATGTTGCGTCCTTCAGCTTGGCTTGAAGGGAGTTTGCAGAGCTGTACAGGTTATTGATGGTAAGGATGCAAACGAACCTGGTGGGTTTTGCAGCAATGTTGCTGGGTCCTGACTTTCTGCAGTGGTACTCTACATTAGCCAAAATGGAACCTGAATGACCATGAAAAGTCCATAATTGTCACTGTCCATGAGTGCCTTTCAGGAGAGGGCTGCAGTTGAAGTGGTGTCCCAGCCAGTGGCACAGGTACCCCCCATCCTACAGAATATAGGGCCTGCGCAGGGCTTTCCCTTACACGTTTGACTCAGGGCACACGTACCGAGTGGCTCTGCGCACAAACAGGACGGTGTCACACACCGAGATCTGGCTGGATTCACTCACTGTGCCAAAATTGTTCTGCACTGGGGAGATGAGTTTGCCTGGGACATGAGAGTAACTGAATCGACGTTGGGTCCAACTTCCAGAATCTTTAGGGCACACTGCTTCGCTGTACTTTGGTGGTTTTATATATGATTGCTAGCAAGTGGCAAATATGAATACAACTAAGTTGTTATGCTTCTCTTTGCTATACAGTTCATGAATATGTAAAATTTATATTGAAAAAGCTATTACTAAGGGAAAATTAAACTGAGAACGCTGTGATAGTCTTGTGCTGTATTAGAGGAATGCATTGAAAATCACTGCTTTGCTGAATCTAAATTCTGCCTCTTAAATTTAGGTATAGAATATCGCGTCTCCTGGAAGTCTATGGTGCTAGCAGTGATGTTCTATTGTTTAGCTTAATTTAGGCCTTGAAAACATGGAAGCCAGACACTTAGAAAGCAGCTGTTCATCTGAATGTATTAAGCAATTTACTTTAGGTAATGTAGCCTATAAAATTTTAATTTTGGATTAAATAAACCGTATCCTTCAGCATGACTTTCCTACCTTGATGTTCAGAGAATGAAATATGGGCACATTTAGTGAATTTCTTCTCCAGGATGCTCCAGTGGATAAGGGTCAATAGTTTCCTAATGAAAGCAGTCAATAGCAATTTCTCTTAGTAAGCGCAAAGAAATTAGCATTAAACAACAGGCATCAGTGGCGAAAGTTTTATGTGATTATGTGGTTGGGCTGCTACAGGCTTTAGGAAACAGCTGTAGCAGGTAGCACGCTACTACTCAATAGACAGGAAGCAGCTTAATTATATCCCTGATGACAGGTGATGCAGCATCAAAAAAAATGTCTAAACAAGTTGGCAACAAATGTACAAATATTTGCGTCTCTGTGCAAAGGTAGGCATATTTTCTACAGTGTTTATGTTATGCATTGTATGGCTTAAGATGTGGAACTAAGCGGATATTTTACTGCAGAAGAAAGGCTGAAGTAGTTTCTTGTCACAGTTCCTCCATGAATACTGTTCTCACCCTAAAAACATGTAATTTCTTGCCTCAGTTAATCTGGCAAGATTGCACGTGTTTTACCTGCACTCCTCTAGGAGCAAGACCTTCAGCTGGTATTGAGAAGTTTTGCTTTCCTGACAGTGATTGAAATGTCACTTGGAGCTGCTGAAGATCTGGCCCTTCTTTCCTTAGTCTTAGAATAGCACAGCAGTGAAATGATGTAACCTAAAGAGTTAACTGAGGCTGTTTTCCTATATCAAATGAATGTTATACCGCAAGTTTCAGATCAAAATCCCACAGATGCCGAAGAGAGTCTCTCCATTGACTGGAGTCACTGGGATGTAACCGTGAGAGGGTGTGGGCAGGGATGTTGCTGCGGGTACAAGTAGCAGCAGAGACTCTGATAGAAAATTACCATCTCAAACGTGTCTCGTTTTTAATTTAAAAAATCTGAGCCAGAGCATGTATAGCAATTTTCTAAGGAGAAAAAGGTTGACCTATATCTAGAACGGTTTCATAAACACATGTAAAAATAACCAGCCCTGAGAATCAGTGAACACCTCCAGCCTTTGCTTACTCCTGTTTATTCTTGATATCAAATTAGCTTTTGACTTGTGACTCAGAGTCACACGTAGGATCCGAGATGTAAGAGATCGGAATGCAACAGATTTCATTAATCTATGCAGGAAATGTTAATAGCCTGGGAGGCTTGGTTGTGTGTTGTTTGTCATGTGTTTGTTTTTAACTCCTTGTTTTTAATGTGGTCCTTCTAAAGCTGTGCTCGATTTTTCACAGTAAAATAGAAGTCTCTCGCGGTCGATACCTAAGTTTGTACAATCTATATCATAGTATTGATTTGGGACAGGTAAGGAACTCAACTATTGGCAGACTGAGGAGTGAAGGAGCATTTTTAATATGGCTCGGATGAGGTTGTGCCAAGGGCCCTTTATTCATCCCGATTCCAAAGCAATACCTTGTCGTATCTAAATAACAGCAAGAGAGGAAGAGGGGCTGAGTTAAAACAGGGGAGAATAGCAAGATCTTAGAAACAAGTCTCTTCCAAATGCTGTCCAAGGCTGTAGGCTGTGAGGGACTGTGAGGGCAATATATGTTTAATGTCTTGCTTTCAAGGACTAGTGTTTCATCTCTTAACATCTTGAGAAAATCTCTCTCTTAGAGTAAAATTAATATAATAAGCAAAAATACATTTTGAATGGCAGGAGAAAAAAAACAGGTATTTTTGTACGGTGGCACAGTGAGCAGTCACTTTTTTATTAGTTTTGAAGGTGCATGCTTTCATCTACTTGTTTCTTTGATGAGAAAAGTAGCTTAGCGTTTGTATTATATACATTCAGAGCCATTGTTTGATAGAAAAATTTAAGACATGGATAGTTCATTGAAGTCTTGATTTTATTCTTGATAAACTACCAGCAAAGGAAATTGTTAGGATAAATTTTTCTTCTGCCTATTCCTTTTCCAGAGAGCACAACTTTATTACGTATTCAATCTCATTCTGTGCTGTTACACAAAGACTGTGCCGCAGAGATACGCACTGCCTGTCAGAAAAAGCTTTGCTCTTGGTCAGCTGTGACTTCATGAATAACCAGGCAGAGAATTACTCATGTTGTTTATCCAGACAGCATTGCGGTAGCAGCCTGGTTCGGAGGCACCGCAGGCAGAACTGAACCAGTGCTCTGGGCTGCCCGTGCCACAAGCCTAGGGCAAAAAGTGATGTTTTGACTTTCAGGCTTCACACATCCACACAATCCCATGGTCATCATCTTCGTTGCAGGCAGTGTCCAGTTGCTGTTTAATCTAGAGCACAGACAACACCTAGAGCAAAGAGACAAATTGGCATTTATTTCTTCATAAGCCCAGGCTCCTTCAACAACAGAATTTGCAAGACCAGGATTATTTATTATTGTTTAAATGGCAGTTTTACGAGAAACGCCAACCAGTTGTACCGGGTCTACGTGATGCGTTGCACAGGCAAGGGGCACGATGGCCGCTTGCTACTGGGAAGACTAATTGTGTGCCTGAATAAGTACAGAACAGGGGTGAATGCTCCCATTTGCACATACATTCAGTGTGTCAGCCCAAGTCCTGCAGTCCCACCCAGCTGACAGAAGGACATATTATTCTGACACACTGGAATAGCTCATCATTTGGTACCAAGGCAGTGACTTACAGTAGCCAAGACTTGGGTAAGGATTCATCTGACTACACAAAAACCCATTTCTGCTGGAGGAATAGGAGATGAACCATTTGAGAACGCCAGAGCAAGTCAGTAAAGGTGCTCTATGTTGTGTAACTTTATTTTGGAATAGGACTGGTATTATTTTTCATGGAGTATCACTAGTAGGAGGAAAAGCCTGTGTTAAAATGGAGCAATGGCACAATGTAGGTGTCTGTAATTTGGATTGAAGCACAGTACAGTTATCTGCAATCAAGGGTTACAAATGCAGGATATTTAGACTTCAGTTCAGAGATCCATGCTTGTCAAGATGAGGAAGTGCTCACTATCCAAACAGGCTTAACACTCACCACCCCCAGTTAACAACGCTATTATTATGAGTGAAGCATTTAACCTTTCTGGTCCTGGATTAGGTTAAGCTGATGTTGAAGGGCAGTTCTAGTTTTTCTCCTCTGTGACTGTATGATTACATTGTCTTCCCACACCTCTGGCCTTCCCTTGGACGCACACATTCCCATGTGCACCTACGCTCCCTCTCTCTGCTGTATCCCCTTCTTCTGCCAGGGCCTCCCACCCCACCACTGTAGACGCCTGCTCTCCTTTTTCCGCCATCTCCCCTTGGAAGCAAGAGACCGGTGACAGAGCTGTGCGATGGTGCCCTCTCTCTACGTGACCTTTTCCTTCATTGTTTTCAAAAAAAGTGAAGATATCTTTTTCAGGATCTAGCTGTAGTCTCAGTTGGCTTGTGAATAATGGGAGAGAAATATTCTCAAAATAGCCACCTAATAAATTACGACCTTTGTCCCTTTCAGAGCAATAGGAATTCATGGCTATTTGGAAAGATGGCAATTCTACATTAAATTCTCTATGGTACGGTCATGTGCTCATGCTGGAAAAAATAATAAAAAAGTGCTCAAAACCAAAAAGGATCATGAGAAAAATACTGAAAGGTTCCCTCCCTTTCCGCATGCCCAGCTTCTGCGTGTTATTTCAGAGTATCCAGACAGCTTGCATTTATCTTAAGCACCACTGGTAGAAATACTGTTGAAGATCCAGCACTGCAGGTTGCGATGGAAGCTAAATATCCAGCGTCCCAGGTGGACTGACACACAATGTACTGAAGACAAACCTGTCACTTATTCAGCGCTTTTATTATCCAAGCCATAAAGATTAAAGTGGCTCAGTGCCTGCAAATACAATTCAGATTGTGATGTAGACCCAGATTTAACTCAAAGGGAAGCATAATGCATCCATCTTACTCAATAATGAGAAGGAAATGGTCTGACACCCACAGGCCAAATTTCTTGAAGGGCTCATTTTAAAATAAACTCATACATTAATCAGTTTATTTGCATTGTCTCGGAGAGAAACGGTTCTTTGATCAAAGTGGTAAGCTCATTATCAGTGGAAGGTCAAGTGTCTTCCTGCTAAAAGCATAAATACTTTGTTACATCTGCGCCTAAATTCTGTATTTTTGAGAAGGCTGTCGTAGACACATAGCCATGGCATTAACTTCAAGGCTAAGCTCGCTCTGTTCTAGATGCAACGTGCATGCAGTGAAAAGTCATCTTTGTCCCTGCAAGACTTTGAAATATTAAGGAGTAAAGTAAGGGTGGAAGGAATAAAGATTCCTGCTACGACCCTACAGACTGACTGGCTTGCCCGTGGTGACTCGAGTTGTCTGTGGCTGGGCTGGGGTTGCCCTCGTAAGCCCTGCATACACATCGGCCATGTAGCTCAGCTTCCTTCCCCTCAGGACTTTGCCACCGGGTTTATGTTATGTTGGGCTGGGCTTGTTTCCCGCGTTGAGGTGTCAAATCTTCCTTTCCGTGGCTGGAAGGAGCACGCTTCACGTTGTCCTCGCTTAGGATGTTGAAAGCCTGTCCTAAGGTGGGGAAGGCCAGGAAGGGGACATGCATCAGGCCCAAAGTCTTGCTCCCACTTGACTGGCGCATCCTTGCCCAGAGAATTGAGATGTCATTGCAGCACGGGACACAGCTGTTGGTAGCTGTAATATAGCGTGCTTGCAAATTCCCTGGCAAAATTGATACAGTCGGCACGCAGTATGCTTTACAGCAATGATAATCAAATGTTCCATAATGATGTATGATTGAAAAATAGTGCTGGCACTCCCGGCCCTGCTGTCATAGGTTCTTCATATTAATGGACAGCTTTGCCAATTTTCCCTCTCCACCAGGGGGGAAATTCATCCAGGCAGCTGGGTTGTGTTTAGTTTTGCAAACCTCAGGGCATACTTAGCTTGCTGTGGAGCGACAGGACCAGCAGCGCCGTACGGTCACGGGAATATTCCTGAATCATTTCTGAAGCGTACCGGGTACCGGCCGGGGCTGTAACGGGGGTTGCTGAGAGCTTAACGCAAGTCACGACAGGCGCCTGCTTGCAAGGATATGTGAAATAGCAGCGGCGATGGCTAGCATGTGATGCGGGGAGCACGTGAAGACCGTCGTCCGTCTCCCCTGCTTCTGTCAAAATTCTGCAGGAACTGTTCTCAGCACAGCCACTGGAAAGAAAAATAATAGGCAGCTCGCAGGCTGTGTTGTTATTATTCAGCTGGTATTGACTGGCAGTACCAGGACACTGCAGAACTGCCTTTCTCTAGCTGTCAGCCGATCAGCTGTGACAGCCCTAATAATGGTTATGTCAGGAGGCAAGTAAAGAGATGCCACAAATGGATTGCACGTGTATAATTGCTTCAAAAACAAATCTGTTAATAAAAGGAGACGAGAAAATTGACAGGAAGAAATGGCTTATTGCATGTTAATTTTCTCCAGCTTTCATATTCTCTCTCTTCTCTTTTTTTTTTAAATTCAATTGGGTCGCTTCTTCTGGGGAGAATCATGGTCAGAAAATTGAATACGAGGAGGAATTCTATACAATAAATAATTACAGTGATGGTTTTTTCCCAATAAGGATCAAGTTCAGGCAGATGGATTTGGCAGAAGAGCTGTTACCTATCTGATGGCTCTTTTTGATTACGTTTTCCCTGTTACAGTCCTTTGAGTTTATAGGCAAAGGAGAA
The DNA here is from genome assembly GCF_000690535.1 of Cariama cristata. Classification (NCBI taxonomy): domain Eukaryota; kingdom Metazoa; phylum Chordata; class Aves; order Cariamiformes; family Cariamidae; genus Cariama; species Cariama cristata. The sequence goes on along the minus strand of NW_009617201.1, from coordinate 62,646 downwards.
GATGAATGAAGTGGCCTGGAGAGCATAAAATCTCATGGCCCACATGTCTTTAAAGGTCCCACAATGTTGTCAGACCTGCGTTATCCCTCTAGAGGAAGCAGAAGATGCTGCAAATTCTTGTTTGTAGAAATGGCAACGTCCACAATAGATGAGAAGGGCTTTATTTTCCCAACCCACAGCCTATGAAGATCCATATGGGTGTTCCTGAATTCAAATGCTTTGCCTTCTGCACCATCTCAGTAAGGTCGCTAGGGTACATAAACAGGAGTATTTACAGAGCGTACAAGATTGACTAATGTGTATATCAAAGCAGTTGAAACCTGGGTCATCCCAGAAATAAGATAAGGAAGCCCTGAAGCAGGGGAACAACGCATATAGCTGATGAGACAATAAGGCTAGAAATAAATAATTTGAGAAAATTGTACCCAATAGTGGGATCAGTGCTGCTCTTGATGAAGGCAGTAGTTTTCATATGACATTAGTGGAAGCAGCTCAAGAATGCCCATTTTGGTGCAAAATTTTATTTTTCAGAAGGAAACATTTAGTTACTCTTTCTAAAGAAAAGCATCTCTTTATTTCTGTATAGCTAAATCTGTCTATACTCCCCAAACATATTTAGACCCCCCAAGTCTCCAAACTGTCAACTGTATTGTGAGTCGTTCTGACTACAGGAACCACTGGAACCCCTCTGGAGCTGGAACCCTATCATGATGCTGATGTACAAATCAAAATCATGTGTACCCTGCTGTAGTTTAATGGTGGAAAAGGTCAGGGTATATGCACCATGATCTAGATATTCAGGTAGTTTTATGAACTTTGTTGACAAACATCTGTTTAGTTCAGAGTTACAGGCCGAGGTGTAATCTGACTTTCAGAGCGTAAGTGGAAACAAGCAACTGGGAAGGACCTGTTTGGAAGAGGAGCGGACAGCAGAATCGTTTATTTTTTGGTTTATTTCTGGTCTGAGTTTGCTGAAGATGAAAGTTCTTATTGTAGAGGTCAAATGATACCTGATAGTTGTGAAGTTAATTTGTGCTCTTGCTGGCTTTCTAACGAACACTCTTGTGTTGCATGAATCTCGGCGTCTAGATTGGTCACAATTTGCAGTCTCAGCAGAGAGCCCAGGAGTTAGATTGCTTCAGAGATAAGGTTTGCTCTTTTAAAGCAGTCTAGTAAAGCTAGACAAACTGCTTTAAAGGAAGAACTGAGTCTAAACTCTCTAGGCTATGACAAAAACCCAAAGTGACAGTCCTACTCCTAGAAAAGTTTGTCTAAGTGATGACTAGGGATAATCTAGCAGAGTGAAGACTAGACTGAGATCTATACCCAGAAAGTGGGTTTGACTCTCTTCAAACAGTTTCCAGTCTGACAGGGTCCCCATGCTGTCAGCAAAAACGGAAAAGAAAAAGAAAAAAAAAAAGATCTTTGTCTCCTAGATGCATGAGACCAGTGCTGGCAGGGACATGGATGCGTTCTCTGGCAGGGGAGTGGGATTGCTGTGCACTTGCAGAAACTCCTCGACGTGTCCAGTTTTGAGTGTTGGAGCAACCAGCCTAGCATTTTTTCTAGTACTTAATTCATGCTAGAAACAGAAATTTCAAAAAATTTATCTGAGAAACATTTTCAGATTTGTAAGGAGATATTAGAAATGGCAAATGATAAGAGCAGTAATACGACCAAGGAAAGTGGGACAAATAGAAAGAAAGATTTGAACAATACTCGTTGCTGGTACTCATTTAACAAAGAGAAGACTCGTTTCATAGCTGACTGCTGCTGTCTGTGCTAAGGTAGTTTATGGCCGCATCGGTTCTTACACTTTTCCTCAAGTTGTTTGGGGATGTAGCATTTACAGTACATTATTTAAACACAATGCATACTTCGTATTCATGCTTTGCTTAATTAAACATTCTGCGCCGTGGCTTGGGGTTCAGGAGAGCAATCGCTGCATGAGCTCTCTCCGCTTGAGCAATGAAGAGCAAGTTGCTGTACATGACAGCATTTCATCTCTGTATGGCTGGGGACAGTAATGCATGAGTAGCAGGTGAAGGCATTAATCTCCTTAGCTATCCAGAAATGAACTGTCATGTACAGCAACTTGTTCTCTGCTGCTGCTCCTACCTGGTCCGCTCTCCTTCTGCGTCCAAGATTACCTTTGCATACATTAAGCCTGTTCTTGGGGTAATGACATTTTCTCCACTTGGGAGTAGCAGATCAAGGGCATATGAAGCCAGGAGGTGCTGCAGCAGTGGTGGTTGTGGCAAGTACGGAGGTGGTGGGGATGCTGCAGGACATCCCCTTTCCAAGCCTGCAGGTCACAGGCTTTGAGGGGTGCTCCGAGGGAGACTCTTAGGACATGAAAGAAGCTGCTGTGTGTAGGGCGGTGGAGAAAGAGGCTGGCAATTTGTTATCTCTCAAGCGTATGCGATACATCAGAGTGTGTCCCCAGTACCCTGGCCCATTTGCTGGCTGGCTTATGTATAAAATAGTCCTTTCCCAAGTGACTTCCAAACCCTTTGGGTTCTCTCACCTGGCCAGAGCACAGACTGTCCTACATGGGAAGGAGGATCCTGGAAGAGAACAAGTCACTTAAAAACCAGCTCCAGCTGTAAGTGAGTAAATCATGCAGAGCAGTCTAACTTAAGCATGTTGGCAGAGATTAATGTAATAGTGGGGCTTTTTTGTGGGGGGAGGCAAATTCAGGTTGATTTACAGTGGTGGGAAGTGCTGTGCTCTGTTTGGTGTCGGTAGGTGCCAGTGTACTTACTACGTTACCCAGCAGCAGAGGTGGACCTGGGAAAGAAGCAGCTCGGCTAATAGAGATTGTGTTCATCAGCAGGGAGCTCCAGCCCAGACTCCCGAGCAAAACGCTGACTGTCTTGCTGGTACAATACCTGTTTTCAGCTGTGCTGTAATGCGTTTTGGCATCAGCGCTGAGTACAGTGGGAATCCAACCAAAATACACCCCTCGCTTTAAGTGTTAGCAATGAGCTTCTGAGGTTTCTTGCATACAATTACTGTCCAAATGCACAGCTGCTGTTTTAATTTAGATATTAATTTGCTTGTGTGCTGTGATTTTGCCACTTGAAAGGAAATATGGCTCAGAGAGTGAAATGGAACCTTTGCAAATGACCTTTTTGGTGTAAAACCTTCACAAACTATGGCTAATAATCAATGTTATATGTTTTCTACCCATTCTGCCCCATATCTTGTACAATCACAGAATGTGACCTTCTGCCATACATTTACAGATGTTTGATTTAATACTACTGTGCTCTGCTGGTCACAAATTAGAAACCTGCTGAATGAGGCTACCTAACGTCAAAATGAACTTGTGCTATTCAAGCCGACTTTGCCACACAAAGAGCAGAACAAGCTGTTTAAACTAACTGGAGAACCGCTTTGAACTGTAGCATCTGGTTAGACACTAGAATAAAGCGGGATTACCTCTTGCCTTATTTAAATATTAGAATATTACTATTACTATTGCACGGATGGATGGATTTTGCATAAATGTACATGAAGTGAATCTGTAGTTAGTTATTCTGAGAGTTATAAAAGTAGGTACAACTGTTCAGGTTTGATGGTTTTTGCGAGATTTCTGTCCTCAATCATTCTCTTTGTCTGCTTCTTGGCTATTAATCTTTATCCATTTGTAACATCATAGGGAGATTCCTGACCAGTCAGGTTTGCTGAACTTGAGTAAAAAAGGATGGGAAGGATATGGAATTTAAAAAAAAAAAAGGGGAATAGAGAGCCTAAAGGCAAGAAAGAAGAGGATAAAAATGGGGAATAAAAGATAGGACAGAAAACCCAAGGAAAGGGATGAAGAAGGTCAGAGATGAGAAAACAGAAAGTGGGATTGAAATACATATGTTTTACCCTCACATCAGTCAGGTAGCTAAGGTCTGTGTCTCTAGTGGACTTGACGGATTCAGCTGTGGCTGGCTATCAGTTTCCTCAGAAAGGCTGGGGATGATGGGGAGAGAGATTAGAGCACTGATTCATTGCTCCCCAGCTTCGAGCTGACCGGCTGAGGAGTGCTGCATAAGTAAATACGATACAGCAGTGCAAAACATGTCCTGCAAAGCCTGCAAATTAGTTGCGTTTCCATTATTCCTCTACAGTGTTTTTTTTCCCTTTGTTTTGGATTCATTCATTAACATTGCTGCGCTGTCTTTCTGAGTGCGAGTCCGTATTTCAAAAATCGAACCCAAAGGAATCTGTTTGCTTCTGGGTAGGGCCAAGGCTCTGGCACAGACAGCAAAGTTACTTGTGCGGGGAGCTGAAACCTCAAAGATTTCCAGTTTTGGACTAGGCTGAGATAAAGAGAAATCTGATTTCGTGGAATAGTCTGGGCTATTATTAACAATACCTTTCTTTAGACACAAGGGAGTCAATGGCAGGTATAAATGACCACGTCCCCAGGCCATGCACATATGAGGGCTGGTTTAACCCTGGCTGAGCGGTGTTGTCCTAAGTGCTATGCAGTGCCTTAGCCCCTGTGGCATTCACAAGACAGAGGCAGATCTCTCTCGGCATTTCTTATCCCTGCTGCTAGAGGCAGGCAAGCTAGAAGCACTTCAGACTGCCTTTTCGCTCTGTTTCTGCCTGTGTGCTTTCAGCTACTGAAACACAATACGGTTATTATCTGACCTGTAGTTTCAGTTTCAGAGTGCTTCTGATTTAGTCCAAACCAATTCACAGCACTGATGAGAAACAGCGATTTAACTTGGTAGCAAGGCATTTGCTTCTCAGGATCTGAAGCCCCACATTCAGTGGCATTTTCTGTTGGCATATTAAGAGATATCAATCCCTGTAGCAACCTGACATTAAAAATGGATGTGGCAGACAAGAAACTATTCACAGATAAGGGAAGCAAGTCAGTGTGTGATAGATGCAGGAGTTAAACTTCAGTTGCTGGTCTCTGAATATTGCCACTGTCTGTCTTTCTACAAAACATCAGTGCTGGATCTGTTCTCAGCACTGGCTGAGGATTTCTCTACGTGAACCACCATTGCCAGTCCTAACTATGATTATTGAGTATTCAGAAGGTTTTATTTTCCTTTTCTTCCCTTGTTTGTTCTTCCTGTTAGTGGCCATGAAGTGAACTTGAAAAGATTTAGAGGAGAAGGGTAGGGTGGTGGCTAGGAGGGGGGACCATGCACTTTGCTGGAGTTTTACACGCTGGGATCCAGAAGAAGTCTGATGGCACATGTCAGAGCTTCCCGTAGGCACTGCAGTCTGGTCAACACCAGACACTTGCTGTCTGCTCTCAACAAGTTCTGTTGGAGCTATCTTGGGTGCTCCGGATGATGGAAAGGGTGATACTTCGCAGGCACTTGGGCTGAAGGTTGAGTTGGAGGTAAGGCAAAGTCAGGACCCTGCTGTCTCAGGTTACCCTTTGAATTTTAAGAATTTTTTTGTTGTTCTTAAAGAGTTTGAGAGTAAGAAATCGGCAAGACTTAGGAAATGAGTGTGAATGAAATTAGTCACTGCAGGGGGGAAATTTCCAGTCTGTAACCGAATACTTCAGACCTTTCATGGACTCCTGAAATAACTGTGCGGATGCAGACTGTTTCTGTAACTCCTGTGAGGGGGACTGCACCGCAGTTTCCCTCTGAGGGCCCTGGGATCCGTCCATCATAGTTTCCAGTTTTAGAAAACTATAGGGTGGGTGCGTTCTCCTTCCATCATCCTTCATTTGCTGAGTCTACCGATGGTGGGGGTAGAGTGGCAGGAGGAGAGGATGTGCTCTCCTGTAAATAAACGCCTGCTCAAAGAGGTACCTTGTCCATGCATCTCCTCAAATAAGCAGGCTCTGCATGGAGGATGGTAGCTGATTAAATCACCCTGTATGTTTCCAAAGTAAGTAAGCCTTTCTTGCTTTCATTTTCCCTCAGAGGGAGAAATGAGTTTGATTATTTTGTATTAAGATTTGGTTGTACACCTTATTATTAGCTTTAGTAGTGTATATGTATATAGTACACACAATCTGTTGTTATTTGCATGAATGCAACCATGATATTCAAGCGGACCAGTGCTTTTCATCTGCTTACAAAGTCTCATGTATTTACAAAACCAATTGCTAGTCAAAATAAATAAATAAATGTCTGAGTCATATTTCTGATCCTAGGCAGTAATCTGTGTTCTTCCATCTGGCTCCCTAAATACCTGGGTGCTTAATTCAATAAGAAGATATTTATCTTTTTCTATTATTTTTCTACTTCTTTTAAGGATATTTTTTTCCCCCCCTTTTCCACATCTGGTGCTCAGATTCCCAAGTTCCCCCTCCTCCCTTTCCCCTTCTCCCCAGAAGCTCCTGCTTAGAATTTAGCTAATGGATTTCTAATTCAATTTGGCTTTCTGCTGGGATAAATCAGCCTCATACAAAATAATTTACGGTTCTTGAAAAATTGGCTGTGGATGAAATTAGGTAACTAGCACCAGGCAAATAATAATCTCATTAAGATCCATGGAAGAAAGTAGTGAGTGGGTAGATATTGAGGAGGACTAATGTTAGTGTCAGGACAGCAGTCTCACCAGGATGCCCCTAGCCCATGGAGAGAGCCCTTCAGGGCACCCAAGGTCAGGCTCCTGCTCCAAACCCTGCTCCTCAGCCACTCCATCGATACAGAGGGAGACCAGCGACACAACTTGTATCAGCTCTGAGATAGCCAGGCTTTGTTCCCTAACTGGTTCATAAACATAGATTTGTTTGTGGTCCTTTGTGTAACTGTTGTTGGCTGTTTAGTAAGTGATGCTGACAAGTATTTTGGAGAAATTTTGATGGAAGAACTGAGTATCGAGTTGTTTACTCAGTTTGAAGGTAGTGAATTACGAGTGCTGCCTATTAGGCTGCTACATCCGTTTTGCAGATGGGACCCTGAACCCGACAGAGTAGATTTCCCCAAGGTCGCACAAGAATATCTGTCCCCCGAGTCTCAGCTCGATGCCTTAATCAGGTAGCCATATGACTGAGCTATTATTTTAGGTATAGGCAAGTGTCCTGTGTTTTTCTGGGATGGAGTTATCCCACTAACCCGCTTAATTGCACGCTTCAGATGGCTCATGAAATCAGGATCCATGACATCCCACTAGATCGCAGTTTTATGAATCACAGGATGTTGGATCATCACTCTCTGCTGAGAAAAACGCCTCCGTTGAAAGTGTTAGAGATCTGGGAGCAGAGCTCTGCAGCAGTTTTAATAATGGGAAGAGTAAGGTTAAAAATAGCCATTCTTGCTAGAACCAAAGGATTGACATTTTAACCCTAACATATTGACACAAGAAGCAAGCTTAATTATTAAGATGAAACAACATAAAAAGCTAAGAAAGTATTTGCAAAGTACCATATTCAGTTACAGATCCTCTCTCATGTGAGCAGTATGGGACTCCTTTCATTGTGCCCCAACCATCAACAATACATTGCGCACAGATTTATCTGTATTAAACCAACTTGTGCTGTGTAATATGATTTACCACTGGCCCTAAAATCCATCTGCCTACGGCTGACAACTCTCTAGCCTGAGCTCTGTCATTGTTTCTAGTACATGACAGAGCCTTAAGAAATCCTCGCATGAGAAAAGGTAGGATCAATTCTTCATTTGTTCATCGTATTCGGGACACCCCATTCGGACTGTTGACATAGCAGTCAGATGAAGGACCTGAGTCTGAACTTCTAATTCTAAACATACATACAGAGTTAATTATCCTCGGGTTTTTCCTGAGTTGTATGCTTTGGACTGTACCCAGGAAACTTGTTTCCAATATGTGTCGAGAATGTATTTTATGTGCTGTAAAATACATCCTGCCGTCTAACCACAAAGGTTAAGTTAGGTCTTGTAAAAAGAGATTTTTCATATTTTTATAACAGGCACCTACTTTCATTTTCATGTAAATATGGCAGGCTCTGTCCTGTGTGACAAAGAGTGCCTGAAGGGGACTTGAGAATGAATAGATTTAACAAAAAGTATTTTAGCCTAAGCCTTGTCCATCTTTAATTAGTTATCAGGGTTAAAGGAGGGGTCAAGAGCCTGGAGCTGCTTCAGGACTAATGTGTCAAAGGAAAGTGAAGCCTACCACTGAAGAGGAAATGATGCTCCTCAGAGGTTTAATAATTTTTGACCTGGTGTCAACCATGATAACTACTAATGGCAGCTGGGGCAGAAATGTTTCAAATTAGACTTTGCTTTGCAGGTGGTTAGGAGGGGATCCCATGCTGTCATGCAGACCCATCACAAGCTAGAATCCAAAAGGAAAAATGCATTTCAGTTTTACAGGCAGGACACAAAATCTTGTGGTCTGACACTGAAGTTTCTCCACTGTTTATACGTTGCATTTGGATCAGAGAAAACAGAACTAGCAATAATATGCAGCCAAACTGCTTGAACTCCACCAGCACAACCATGTCTAACAGGAGTCATGTTAATTTTTCTAATTAGATTAAACGCCCGGAGCTCCCACTTACGCAATACAGCGTGTGTGCTCGGCAAAGTGACACTTGCATGTTATTCTCTGTGATTTTATTACATGTCAGAGTAAGGGAGATAAAGTTTCAGAGGCAGACTGCAACCCACTTTTTTTTTTTTAAGCATGAATATTTTATTAGTTTTAAATAAATGGAAAGAGAGAGCAACAGGACAAAGGAGAGCAATCTTCCACAGGGTAATGGTTGTGAAGAAATGTCACTGATGTCGTCTGCTGTTCGTGCAAGCACTTTTGTTTTATTTTCAGGTGCATAGCCGTGGCACAGTAACTGAGCCAACCTTACCCAGTAGCTCTGTACAAGCACAACAGCAAAGTTTCCATCAGAATTAGTGAAAGCGTGCAAAGAGGGATGGGACTGCTGGTACACAGGACGGGACAGCAAAGAAATAGGGCCTTTGCCTCTCCACTTGGCGTTTCACACTGTCAGCACTCATGTCAGCCTCCCCCCG